>NC_140949.1:19225481-19395481 GCF_014529385.1 Adiantum capillus-veneris | reverse complement strand
GGGGTTACTATTACAAGAATTCCGTATAGGTTTTCTCTAAAGAAACAAGAGAGGAATCATCATCATGGAAAACTTACCAATACCACTCCAACAAAACATGAGAGGAAGTTCTTGTTGTAAGAATTGTGTAAAGGTACTTTCTCACAAAACAAGAAAGGCAATCATTGTTATCATGAAGAATGTGCATATGCTCTCTCCAACAAAACATATGGCAATCATCATGAAATGCCACCATCATATTATGGAAAATAATCATAGATAAACCCACCTCATATTCAGAAATCCTTGAAATAAAAATTCATCATAAAATAACTTCATGGCATGAAACATCTCTATCAACTATACTAAGTAGCTTATATCAATATTTCTAATCATCTTTGATGCCATGTAGTAAGCAACATTTTGGAGCACATGCACTATGCAGCAAATGCTAAAACCTAATATGCATGGATTAACAACTCCACAAAATACGGATTTATGTCATCACCAATAAACTCCATGATGAAATTATCATCAAAATAATCATAAATAAGAACCAACAATATTGACTTTCTCAAATGATTGATCATCATATATCAAGAAACCTACTCATACTGATATGAATATATTATTATGAATGTGCATTATGAAGCAATCTATTGTTCCATTAGTTAAAATATATGGTATTGATACTCTTCAAAGCACAAAAAAATTTCTTTTGAATACACTCTAATAATCTAGAATAACATGATATAACCATCTTGAACTAGTTCACAAGACAAAAGCTAGAAAAGGTAAAAGACAGGTGCCTCACATAATGAAGGGATGTAGTAACTATAATCTAGGGTACTGTAAGATATTGCCATCAACTTTTTTCCTTTCACTCTAGTGGTGAAAACACATCGCATTGTCATCTAATGGAAAAGGCATGCATCACTTTCTTGTGACTATGCTTCAAGTAAAGAACCGTAGTTGAAATACACCAAAAAAGTGCGAGTGAGGGGGGTGCAGCTAGAATGCGTGCGGTGCAAGTTTTGACTTAGATAAGGTTAGATTTAGAAATGAGAGGCTTGATTTTGCAAATGAAAGCCTAGTCCATAACTAATGGATGCCTCAAGGTAAAAGTTGGTTCTTCTATTGTTGATCATGGGGGACATTAGATTGAGGTGTAAAAGAACATACTAGCAACAACACTAACCTAAAGGGTCTTGCCATTCATTTCCTTGAGCAAGGAGAAAGTTATCAAAGGGTGCTATGGTGAGAATCAAGGGAAGGAAGCCTATGAAGTGTCCAGCTTTGCTATTTGCGTGGGCATCCACAAGCTCAAAATCTTGACTTGAAATGTGGCTTCCAAATAATATTCAAACTAAGAGAAGGAATAATACTTGTTGAGAGGCGTTGGTGCAGCCAAAGTTGGTTTAAGCTAGGAAATGGTCTATGCCACACAATGGCAGCAAGCAAGTGCGGTGCAGAAGGCTAGGGCAGGTGCCAAGGACCTGGGCATCCAAAGGGTAGCGAAAATGTATGCTTAAAGCAGCTTTTTAGGCCAAAAGTGCTACGGGATGGTCCAGATGGGATGGGAGATGAAGGTGTCCAAAATGCCAAATCAGTGTCCTAAAATGTAGTGCTCGGTGTGCTTTAGAAGCAGATCCAAACGGCTCGTCAAACGGAGCCCCGGTGCTCAAGATATTGCAGTTTAAAGATAAAATATGTAGCAGATCTTCGACGGACAAAGGAGCTGGGGATAGGTGGATGTTATCAGCATATACAGGTATAGTGCTCAAGCTGTGGAACATGCCGGTCATCTCGGATCGCGAGTTGGAGTTTTGGATAGCAAGTTATGGTCCATAGAAGTTTTGTCGGGGCCAAGTCTGAGCCCATTTGTCGGCATCGGAGGAC
This sequence comes from Adiantum capillus-veneris, assembly GCF_014529385.1. Classification (NCBI taxonomy): domain Eukaryota; kingdom Viridiplantae; phylum Streptophyta; class Polypodiopsida; order Polypodiales; family Pteridaceae; genus Adiantum; species Adiantum capillus-veneris. The sequence goes on along the minus strand of NC_140949.1, from coordinate 19,393,603 downwards.
GCACCATCTGGTGTTTTCTGGAGCATGCCAGGTGTCTCATGGATAGTGTGCACTATGTGGAGTTAGTCGAGATCAACCGCATATGATTCTGAGCCTCGAGCGCCAAGCTATGGCTTGGGGAAGCCTGAAGCTATTGGGAGTGAAGCAGGGGTAGACGATTTTTTAGAGTTTTGATCGCCTCGGAAAGGGGGCTCCAAAAGATTAAAAATGTGGTAAGCCCGGGGAGGTCTGAAGTCAAGAGCCGGCTTCATTGGACGAGCTTTGTAGCAGGAGCACCGGATGTCCGGGTGAGGAGATACAGAAGGTTGAAGTTGTCAGAAGAATAAGGTTTTGTCCAAAGAAAAGGAGGGGAAAAAAAAGGGGTTCAGTGGGCAGTCGATGGGCAGCTGCCACGTGGCCGGCATAAGCCCATATGCAAAGGTGAAGGAATAACCGGCATGCTATATACGGTGGGGGGTGACCCCTATTGAAAGCACATAAGAGGGAGAGAGAGGACTCTCAGCAAAGTCCATGCCGTTTCGATGTGGGTGCTGCGCAGGGCAGAAACGCGCCTGTTTTGGCCAGGGGCGGGGCGACGTAGGTGGCACGCCCGCACGAGAAAGGAGGAGGCGAGGTGGCACCCGCATGAGAAAGGCGGCTCAACTAATGACATGGAAGACCCGGTTAAGGGTGGCATCCCGCGGTCCTTGGGGCCCCAAAATTTTGAGAAAGAGAGAGAGGGCAATAGCGACTTCGCTATTGCCTCCACCCCTCATGAAGGAGGTTCGTCCCACAGAGGTGAAGCAAGGGCGAGTTTGGCCGAGGGGTTAGGTGCAAAGGGAGGGGTTCCCGCAGCGGACAAGAAGCATAGAGGAAAGAAGAAAGAGAGCCCGCCCACTTCAAGGGCCGTCCGGGCAAAGCAAAGGAACAAGCCCAGACAAAGAGAGAGGTGATAGAGGAGTCGGATAGAGAGAGGGAAAAAGTCAAAATCAAGCCAATAGATCAGTGCAAGGTTGAGGCCACAAAGGGGTAAAAAATGGAAGATAAAAATAAGAAAAGTAAAAAAAAAACCAAGGGGCAATAGCGTCATCGCTAATGCCCCCCCCCCCCAAGTGCAAAAGACAGAAGAAGAGAGTAGATAGAGCAAGGCGGTGCCCCTTTCCCAAAAATGCCAATTCAAGTTCCCCCCCCTATAAAAGTCAAAATTGGATCAAATTAAGGGCTTTTTTCCTGGCTTTTTGGTGGTGTTTGAAGCTTGCAAAGTGGAGTTCTCAAGCAAGCTAGCCCATTTGTAACTTTTGCTTGAAAATGGCCATGGTGATGGCAGTAGAAGTCAGTGTACATGTTCTTTGAAGTGCAATCAAGACACATTTGCCTCCCCTTACTGTTTTTTTCCCTTCCCCCCTTCTCTTTCTCCTGCTTTCATGTTTCCCCTCGGTGCCGGCTGTGTGGATGTGTGTGCCCCCTGGACCGACGGTGTTTTGTGTGAGAGAGCGAGATTGAGTGGCTGTGTGTGTAAGGGTGGAGACAGACAGTGGTAGCAGGTGTACCTTGTGTGGTGGTTTGTGGAGTGTGTGAGCAGTGAAAATTGAGTAGGCGTTGGTCTGCTAATGTAAAGTGTTTCTTTGAAGGTGTTTTGTGAGAGGATACGGGTGTTGTGGATACCCTGAGCTATAAAGAGGCCCTTGTGTTTGTGCCGGGCGTGTTCCCTCATTCCTCCTCTCGAGTGTGATCAAGACCACATCAAGAGAAATATGATGGCTTGTAACTTGGAATAAACAAGAAAGAGTTGCAAAAGTGTTTGAAGGTGAATTTGGTAGAAATTAGTGTAGAGAGATCATGTATGATATATCCGATATGTTCAAGATACTATAGATCAAATGTTATAGGGAAAACCATGCCCTCAGATCAAAGAAGTAAAACAAAGACAAAACTACTCCATTTTAACCCTAAACCATAAAATGGAATTCATTTAGGAGAGATACTAACATATGATCCTGCTCTCTTGAAATTAGGAAATTCATGAAAGGGAAATTTATTGATCTTCAAAGTGCCTTGCATAACTCTTGGGATAGCTCATATTATCTAAAATTCAAGAACTTGAGAATCATAGAACACTTAGATACAAAAAATATGGCCTCAATAATGAATGCTATCCAAATTACTTTCATATATTTACCATGCTATTCAAAGTATTTGCATAAGAAATTTGATGTAAACCTATATTCTTCCTTTAACAAGAGGACCTCTTAAATAGGGTGGAGCTTGACATATAGGCTTCTTTTATAAAATTCTTATGTTAGGGAAAATAAGCATAACAACTACAAGTAGAAAAAGAGGATCATACAATCACATACGTTGTTTTTAGGAGAATGAAAATCATCGACAAAGACCTTATCCCTTGTTCGTGGAAGGTAGTCAAAGTTTTGAAAGGTGTGAAGAGAGCTCTAGGCTAGAAACATTAAAAGATTCAAGGGCTTCTTAAGTACCAATTTTCTCACAGTTCATGACCATTAGAGTGCACAAGACGGATAAATCACCTTCAATAGTACATTGAGGTGCTCACAGGCTAAGAAATTGCCATTAGATTGCTTTTGCAATTGTGATTTGAACTTCTAAGGAGAGATAATGATCCAATACAAAGTCTTTGAAATTTTAATTCTTAAAAAGTGTAAGATCTTCCTACCTATCAAAAGTCAATGACCCTCAATTATACATTAGAGTGCTCACAGGTTGATAAATTGTCATTAAAATGCTTTGTCAATTGTGATTAATACTTCTAATAAGACATGACGATCTAATGCAAAGTCTTTGAGATTTGAATTCCTAAACATTTCTAGAGCTTCAAGCCTATCAAAATCAATGGTCACACTATTTAAAGGTTAATAGGTGTGCTTCCTATAATCTGTTGTAAAAGAAAATATAGCTTCAAACATCAGAACCATAAAATGTAAAATTTCTGTAATTGTATGCAAACTAGCATCAATATCCGTTTTTAAAGCCAACAAATTTATGTACGATACAATATAATGTTATTGATGCATGATTTAGTGGATAGAAGGTCTTTCCAAAAAACAATCTTCCTTTTGAATGGCATAAAGCAAACTTGGACTTAATTGACATAGTATTTAACATCAAACATCTTAGTTTGCAGAAACCTTTGTGCTACGATCCTTACTTTAAGCTTCTTTATCAGCCATCTATTTAGAACACTATTTAAAGGTTAATAGGTGTGCTTCCTATAATCTGTTGTAAAAGAAAATATAGCTTCAAACATCAGAACTATAAAATGTATAATTTCTGTAATTGTATGCAAACTAGCATCAATATCCGTTTTTAAAGCCAACAAATTTATGTACGATACAATATAATGTTATTGATGCATGATTTAGTGGATAGAAGGTCTTTCCAAAAAACAATCTTCCTTTTGAATGGCATAAAGCAAACTTGGACTTAATTGACATAGTATTTAACATCAAACATCTTAGTTTGCAGAAACCTTTGTGCTACGATCCTTACTTTAAGCTTCTTTATCAGCCATCTATTTAGAACACTACTAGAAGACACAAGAGAGGAGAGAAGAGAGAGACAAGACACCAAACTATATCCTAAAATTGTGCAAACTATCTACACAGAGCACACATATCTACTAGGGACCCATACTTATATATACCATACGTTTGGACTTTATAGAAATCTCCAACACCCCTGCTCAAATAGGAGTCCCAAACTATGGATGAAAAAACTCATGTCATGCATTATTGTATTAACATTTCATAAAAGTCAAAATACTTGTTTTCTAGGAGGTACATCACTCCTCCATAATATACAACAATGTCGATAAAGGCTCATATAGATGGAGCTAAAACATATATTGATAGTATTTCTCTTTTGGGACAAGTATTTTTCTACATGGAAAAGAAGGGACCATCTCTAGAGAGCCATCACACAAAGTGGAGCAAGTTTTGGGAAAATGCATAAATTTATTATAATGATAGCATGACCCAGAAAGGAGCCCCGAGTAAAGATAAAGGATTATATCTACGAGTTTCTTCAAACTCAATATCATGGTTTTTTACCAGAATCTTCTTGTTAGTGTGCTAGAGTGTTGTAGGCTCCATTCGTATTAGGAAAGTTGATGGTGGGATAGAATAGAACTATCTCAACAAAGGTTACAGGAATTTTCCCCTAATATGGAAGGCCACAGGAAAGAAGGGAAATCTACATATTCTATGCACATATGGCATTTGGTCATTAATTCTTTGTTAATGATATTCATAGGTTTCCAAGGAGGCATGTACACTACTTGACCTACTAGAATAATTGTAGTTTCGTATCTAAAGGATTGTGGGTCCTCATCTTTGTAGAAAAACGCCTCAAAGAAACCTAAGCTATAATAAACATGCTTCAAGTTTCATTTGTGGAAGAGAAGAAGCAATTGATTTAGAGGGTGAATGAACTAACAAAAGAAGTTGCTTACCTAAAGCTAAATCTTGAGGAGCGTACGGAGAGGATTGATCGCGTTGCGGATAACTACATCCAACTCAATCATTCCACTCAAAAGCTTAGGCATCGTGTTGACCATTTCACACACTTGCTAATGGGATACAATGCCCGTCAAAGGAAGCGCAAGGTGGTGGGGCTCTTGGCCAAGCATGGAGGCTCTCGCAAACGTCGTGTGAAAGCAACAAGGTATTGGAGTTTCAATGGCTTCTTTGCATGATATTCCTTTACTTTCCACTCATTTTTTTTGGTATTGCAATTATAGAATGTGTGGAGGCATTATTGGGTTGCAATAGCTTAGAGAAGTCGGTGTAGGCCTCATTACTTCAACACATTGTACATGAGAAAGATATCATCAAGATGATCTCTGACCCTAGAAGTGTGAAGTTGCAACAAGCCCTTCGACAACATTTGTTTAAAGAGTTGCAAGACATTACCACGCTATCCCAGGTTCTTAATGTTTGCAATTCCGCAGGGATCAGTGATAGGGGATACAAGGCAATGTATCAATGTGTGACAAGGGGTTGGCATGCAAAGGGTTTCACACAGTCATTTATTTTGACACCTTACAATATAATTATGGCTAGAAAATCGGTCAACAAGGATGTTTGCATTTTGTTTGGAGGGTACAAATTGGTGGAGGATGACATGCCATTGTCCTTGACAAAGTCATTTGCCTACAACATGCTTTAATAATGTATATGTTGACATAGAGATGGTTCAAAGGGCAATGATTCAGTTCTATGATCTGACGCTTGAGGAAATGGATGGAAGGACCATTTTTGTTCTCAATATTGACTAATGTCGGGTGGTGAAGGGTTAGCGGGTGGAGCATACAAGTCTTATGCTTATGAGTAGAGCACTACAGGGGAATATGAACTCAAACACTGTTAAGTGTACTTGGGTGAATATGCGAACGAGCCACCGAAAGGACAATGTGGCATGATGAAAACATGGCATGTTTGACATTTGGAGGGGTAGGGGAGAGGTCGTATTTGTAGCCACAACTGAAGTAACATCACTACACTTCTATATGGTCCATCACGAAATGCAATGAACAAATGTTTTGCTAATAAGTTGATCATTTGGTCATTTGTTATTTGTCATAGTATTCTTTGTTATCCTTTTTAAAAGGAGGTTTGTTGTCTAATGTTGAGTTAGGTCAAGCACTCAATTATGGCTGCCTACAATCATCTTTATTGATTTTGCATCTCTTTTCCCCTTTGTATTGAGGCATATCTTCAACAAAAACTACATGACTTGATCATCTCTCTCTCTCTCTCTCTCTCTCTCTCTCTTACATTTGTCTCTTTATGTAGCTTTGGGAAAACAACAACTTCTTTTGTTGAGTAATCTTCCAAGTAATCTTTTGTCAAGTAATCTTCAATTATGGCCGCCTACAATTATCTTTATTGATTTTGCATGTCTTTTCCCCTTTGTATTGAGGCATATCTTCAGCAAAATCTACATAAGTTGGTCATCTCTCTCTCTCTCTCTCTCTCTCTCTCTCTCTCTCTCTCTCGCAATTACATGTGTCTCTTTCTGTCGCTTTGGGAAAACAAAAACACTGTGAGGAAAAATTCCACAGATAAGACTGTCTTGCTATGGACTGTCACTCATCAATCACCTACAACCAAATCTCTAAAGAGTTTAACTATTTTACCATTAAAAATCAGCAGCCCCCCCCCTACTTGGTTAACTAGGATTTTTTTTAAGTTACTATTTTTGTTTACTTCGAGAACTTACTTTACTGCCATGCTATTCTGAGTGTTCCCATTTAGCTCCCTAGGTTTTCTTCGCCCTTGCCCCAACAAAGAACAATTTTCTTTCAAGTGCAAGCTTCATAAAATAGTTCCTGGGGAGGTTTTGCGAGAGCTTTGGTATTGGCCAGCGAAAGTTTTGTACATTAGCTCGCTCCACATAGCAAAGAGCCTAACTTCTCACAATAGTCTATGTTTTGTTTACACTTTAGGGTATATTTAGATTAAAATCTTGACTCCTTTTTGTGTAAAATCTTTTCTTGCAGAATTAACAACTTTTAGGGTTTGTTGGATCCATTAAACTGTACATAGATGCAGGGAAATACTTTTGAATTTTATCTAAGAAATCACGTGTCATCCAAAATATTTTTTTACATTAGGTTCTACATAGTGAAGAGCCTTATTCGTCTCAAAAGGCCATGGTTTGTTTAGGATATTGGATGTAGTCAGATTAAAAGCTTGGCTCATTGTTATGTAAAATCTTTTCTTGAACAATCAACATCTTTTGTCGAGTAATCTTCCAATGAGGATCTTCTCCTAGAGTGATTGATTGCTACACTGCTTTAGATGCTCCAAAAAATGTCATTCTCCTTTTTTAAGGTCCCAAAGTAAATCTAATGTGTCAAAGCCCTTGTTGTTAAGATTCTTAACTATTTCAATCTAGTGGTCATTAAGGCCCAAGCCTTCCACTAAAGGATCCTAAGGAGATCAATGTCTAGCCGTACCCTTCCAATACTTGGTCTCTTCATTCCACACGAGCGTATTTGTGGCTTTATCACACTTTTCTATAAATTTCCCAGTAAATCCACCTACTTGAGCCCTCATCCCGGCCGCGGGGGCGGGGGGGGGGGGGGGGGGGGGGGGGGGGTGTTAAAAGCATCAGTGAAAAAGAAAAAGCTGCATTGAAAGAGATAAGGAAGGCATGTATGCAAAATGCGGCACGCCAGGAAGCCCTGGCCTATCATCAACAGATGCAAACGAAGGGTGGCGCTCCAAATGCAATCACCTATGCTTTCATCTTTAAGGCATGTTGCCCTATGCAAGAGGTTGCTATGAGTAACAAAGTTAGTGAGGATATTATTAGTCAGGGGCTACTGACAAAAGGAGGTATGCTTGGCACTCTTGTGGCCACAAAATTCATGATGATATTGTGAGTCAGGGGCTTATGAAAAAAGTGGTGTTTGGCATTGCCTCCGTCGACATGTATGACAAATGTGGCAAGCCTAACTGCTTCCAGCTGATGCAAAGTGAACGTATCTCTCCATATGCAATCACCTATGCTTGCATTCTGAACGCACATGGCAATTTGGAAGATGCTAAGATGGGCAAAAGACTTCATGATGAGATTGCTAGTCACGGGCTATAAAAAAAATATGTTATAATTGACATTGCCTTGGTCAACATGTACGCCAAATACAGAAAGTCCAGGAAGCCCTTGGTTGTTTTTAACAGATGGAAAGCGAGGGAATTGCTCCAATGCAATCACCCATAATGTGGACGTCTTAAAGGGGGCCAAGTTTTTTTGGGAAATTTTGACGGTTAAGTTTAAACATTTTTGGATGTAACGGGAGAATGGCCAACACAATAATCTTAGCCTCCTGCCACCGCCATGCTACATTTAGGAAAATCGAGTGTGTGTGTGTGTGAGAGAGAGAGAGAGAGAGAGAGAGAGAGAGAGAGACAGAGAGAGAGTCGCCCTCACACAGAGAGAGACGCGCACACGCACGCACGCGCGCGCACACACACACACACAGAGTCCATTGCTACAAAAAATCAAGCTGTCTCTATAAGGGGGAAACTGGAGAGCTGCTGATCTGCTGTCAACTGGTCGTCCTCCTGCGACGACTGCCTGCCCAAGCTCGTCCGCCACCTGCGGCTTGCAAGTCGTACTCCAGTCTGCGCCAGGTGAGCGGGCTATCTTTTAATGTTTTCTTTAAATTCTTTCAATTGACGCCTTAAAGGTCCTTTACCAAAAAGAATCACCTTTTAACTAAAGCCCTTAAAGGTTTCTTACCACACCAAAAGTGGCCTGCAAGTTTCACCCTCAACTGACGGTCCCCTTAGTCCCTTAAAATTTCTTTTGAATACCCGTTTTATTTGCAGAAATTCCCAAAACACCCAGTGTTGCCAAATCCCAAAATGCCCTTCAATGCTGGCAAAATTTTTAAAATACCCCTAATTAACCTCACAAATATCTCTAAAAACGTTTTCTTTTGGGGGGCTCCTCAAATGAAATTGTTCATCTCTTTAGGAACAAAGATGTCTCTATTTTTGGAGCTCATTGGTGAATAATTTCGTCTAAGACATTAAAAGACATGTCTCCGTTCTCATAAACATGACACTATGTAGAAATTGGGGCAAATCCCTTTCAACATCATTAAATGGCTCTAAGTTTTGCAGGCTTTCTCACTTTTGTAGGTGAAATTACACTAAACCTAGGGCTTTTTCAAGCATGATTGTCCAATTGGTTAAGGGTCTCATTATGTTATTATTATATCCATTGTATAGAAAAGTTTATAAGCATATATGATTTGATACTATGAAGAGATAAGGATTTATGAATGTGTGTGTGTGTGTGTGTGTGTGTGTGTGAGAGAGAGAGAGAGAGAGAGAGAGAGAGAGAGAGAGAGAGTGTGTGTGTGTGTGTGTTTGAGAGAGAGAGAGAAAGAGAGAGAGAGAGAGAGAGAGAGAGAGAGAGAGAGAGCTAGATCCAAATGAGGGTGCAAACTTTTATTCACCCTCATAAAAGATGAAGAGGCATAAAAGTTTGCACCCTCATTTGGATCTCTCTCTCTCTCTCTCTCTCTCTCTCTCTCTCTCTCTCTCTCTCTCTCTCTCTCTCTCTCGTGACAGTTTTATCCAATTGCAACTTTCAATAGGCTACTTTCTATCTTCCACGACCATGTACTTGAATCCATTCTTGAAATAAAACAATTTTGTTGACACAAATCTAAAGATATATTAAGTCATGGCACCCCAACAATGCCCATATATTACTCTCTAAAAAGTTTTGTTTTCTCAATATTTGCTACACATGGGAGGGAATAACATTGTTATCAGTGTCGATGTAGCTATAAATGTTGGCATTCTGGACTTGGATATGCTGATGTTAGTAGAAGCACATTTTATGCACATTACCAACAAGATGCGCAAGGGAAAAATCACCCTTCTATCCAAAAGCTCCTCCTATGACCAATGAAAGTGACACATTTGTGGAAACTAGTAGTCCACAATACCAAAATCCCATCAGGCAAGGCACATGTGGTGTTCTTGCAAGGCATTTTGCAATAGGGGGCAATTAGTTAGCTTGGCTACTTATGCAAGGCATCAAAATAACCTCGAAAGATTCAATAAGCTTGCTTATAACCTTAGGTTGGGATCAAATTCCACCACATTCTCTAGTGTCCTTTTAGATGAAGATACTATTGAAGTAGAGAATACACAAGCTAGTAATGACGAGGTTCTTAATGAGATTGGTGGATCCAATATTAATGTTGATAATAATCTCTCCCTTGATGATCAAATAGTTCAGAAAATAATTGAATTGCAAGCTTTATGGGACAAACATCAAATGTCCTTTGAGTTTCAAGATAGCATGCTTAGAATCCTCTTCGGTGGTATGGGAGGGCCTAAAGTCATTGGATGCGAGAAAGATGTGAACAAGCCAAGTTTGAGTAAGATTCTTGTGCAATTTCCAGACACATGGGATGGATCTGTTGGCGACATACATGTACCGGCGTGCCTTGACTAGATAAATACAATGTTTACAAGTCGAGGCATGGTTGAGTCTATGCAATACAGTGTGTCAAGGCATCAAGGACTCCACACATGCTCCTCTTCTTTATCCACCTAGCTTCAAAGATAACTATAGTCACAACACAATTAGATGTGTATGTGTGTCAAATGCAAATACAAGAAAGGTATTGAAGCGTGATTGCTTACTATGTTGTGAGAAATGCTCCACTTGTTGGTCTCCTAGAAAGGACATGCTTTGCTTTGATTACATACCCATAGGAGCTCAATTGAGATGTCTTTCAAGAGGTCAGACTATATGCCATGAATTTCTTGCAATGTGGAGGAGCAAGGATAGGTGGATGCCAAATCCCAATAATAATCTTCAGTCAAAAACTGAGGAATGTTGGGATGGGGCAAAGTGCAAGGATCTTAAAGACTTTTGGGATCCTCAATCACTTTTTGAACTCCCTATCATATGCCCAAAAGAGCATTGTAAGAAATCATATCAGGCATAGCCACCAAATGGAAGATCCACTTGTCTCAAAAGTGAACAACAACACGTGGGCACGGTGGTATACAATGTTAGATGCAAGTTTTATCGATGTCCTTTTATATCTACACAGAAAAAGTGCCAGGTAATGATCATCACTACATAATTGTCAGCAATTTTCATCAAAAGATTTTGAACAAAAAAATGGCACTCATAATTCACTTGTGTTTTTTCCACTTGTAGGGAGACCCAAGCAATTTTGCTTTATGTCTACATTGGGATGGCTTTCAATCATCCAAGACAACACAAAAGAAGTGTGGTGTAGTTGAGGTGAAGGTTTTGAATTGTGGAAAGAACTCACAAGTTGGCTTGTTACCAGTGCTTTTCATACCTTTCAGTTTTGTAAAAAGATCATTGGAAGATATGCCAAGCTTTTCCATGTCTTTTTAGCTCCCTTAATAGTGGAGATAGAAGATCTAACTGTCCATGGAGTTGAGATCGACTACAATTATCCTTTGTCATGGTGCTTGGACAACTCTTTCTCCCAGAAGTTCATTGCTCATGCTATGTTGATGGTTGTGATGGGTGATCACCCAGCACAATGTAAAATTGGTTGTTTCAAGGAAGGTGGCCAATCCTTTTGTCACAGGGACAAAGCTAAAGCAACCTTGGAGAATGAAGAATGTCGGCAATACCTTTAGGATAACAACATGTTTCAGTTTAAGTATCCCTCCTTCCAAATATTTGCAAAAGATTCTTACAAAATCTTTTGTGAAGCGGACAAAGCATGAACTCAAGCCCAACGAGAAGAAATTCTCAAAGAAGGTGGACTTTCCCGTAGATCAAGTTTGTGGAGACTGTATGAGCTATATGCATTTGATCCTCACTTAGATATGGTATATGATTGCATGCATATTCTATCATTGAATATGTTTTTTCAAGTTCATTAGCTCTCTCATGAATGTGCTTAGTAATGAGATCCAAAGAAAAGTGGATGATGCTACCCATAGAGTAGCTGGTCTGATATCCCCATCTATCTGACATGGGCGTTAGACAAGATTTCCAAGAAAATATTTTGAAAGCTACAAGGCAGAGGAAAATCAGAAGTTTATTCAATGGTGTTTGCCATTTGTTTTATGTGTGGTCCCAGAAATTCCAAAGGTTTTCTATGATCTGGGTCTAGACGTTGTCATAGATATTGCCCACATCTTCTATAACTACTCACGTAAGCATGGATGCTCTCACAAGACAATAGAGGTGGTGCGCTCCCTCTTGTCATCTTGGAGAGTACAAATTGAAGAATTACTCGGGCCCAACTCCGCTCCTTTGGAGCATGCAGCAGGTTTCACCTTGTATCTCAATTAAATAATTTAAAATTCCATCTATGTCTTCTCTTTCTCATCCTTTATCTCCAACTTTCTTCTTATGCATAGGAAATGGAGAGATTTTGGATGACATTATACGCCATGGAAGTCATGATGTTAATTGTGTTATATATTTGAGCGCATGGTGTCTATATATGCAAATATCAAGACCAACCACAAGGAAGATGAGAACTCTTTCATAAACTACCATCATTGCTTGATTTTTACATGGGTGTTTAGTCAAGTTGAAATGGACAAGGACAAATTACTTCCACCCCAACGCACATGCAAAGAGCTTCATTGTACTTTGAGAGCTCTAGAAGGGTACTACCTAGAAAAGGATGGTCTGCATTGTCGAGCATGGCGTGAGTTTGGATTACTCCAAGTGTCCTCCATAAAGAACACAAAATCACTATGGAAGTCATCCATCGGTTTATCTACAAGCTAATCTTGTTTGAAGATCATACAAATTAAAAGTATACTCATTGGAGGCAAGAAACAAATAAGGAGGGTTGCCACCATTGAAGAGAAAAGGTTTGTTGCAAAGTGATTGCAACTTGCAATCTCAAGAGTGATAATCCATAAAAAGTTAATGTTTAGAGGAGAGGTGTACAAGATAGGTGACAATGTAGTGGTTTTGTGTGATGAAGAGACTACTCCTTCCTCTAGTGTGTGCCATTGGAAAGCTTGCATTAAGGTTTTTTTCTCCGTCAAGCACAATGAAGCTCTGAAATTATTTTTTGGGGTTGACTATTATCGACAACGGGTATCTCTCGTCAGTGCTCATGAAAGCCTGGATATTGACAAAACTATAGGTATGAGTGTTTTACAACCCACATTTATGCCTTATAGATGGGATTGTATACAACCAATAAGTGCTCTTCTTTATAAGTTTGTGCCATTGCAACATGGTTCTCATATTATGGCATATGAAGGTCACAATTTGGCCATTAGAACACCATTAGTCCAACCAGGATGCATTGGATGCACTCCTCCATGGATAGAGGAAGATGACGCAAATTGCGATCCTCTATGCTCCTCAAAGGATCTCAAATATTTAGTTATACTAAGTGTAGGTCATGCTCACAAAAAGGTCAAGGCTGCATGGATTGGACAAATGCACAAAAGGGAGAAGACATGGAAGGTAATGAAAGAGGATGATGAATGGAAAGATTGGTGGTTGTGTGTAAATCTTTCAAAGAGATGGCACATACTTTAAAAAAAACTTATTTTTGTTAACGGAGGATCCAAGTTAGTTTCTACTATGTGGCAATCATGACTATGTACATGGTATGATCTTCAGCTTATGTGAAAATACATATAACCAAAGTTTTAATAAAGTATCAATTTAATTGATGAAATGTTACTTTTATATAGGATTGGAATGGCAAGCTTCAGTGTAAATACAATGGAGGCCATGAGGAGAGAAATGGTAACCAATAAGAGCTTTTGCGATATGTCTCATTGTTGCATGACAATACTTCATCGTGTCCACCAATCAAGCAGCAAGAAAGTACAATTTTCTTTAATCACTTCTAATTGATATATGAATTTTGTTTGTAATTTTTTATAAATCGTATAATAATAGAGTAATCATATTCTAATAATTGTATATGTAGCCATGGCAACTATGTCAAAAGTAGATACTATCCCTAGACCCACTTATGACAAAATCTTCAAACCACCGGGGCGACCAAGCATAGGGTTAAAAAAGAGCTGTATGGAAAAGAACTTCTACAAAAACACTTCAAAGATCAGCATTTCATTGTGCTTACACTATAACATATGCGCAGTATTATCGCTCACATTACCGCAAAAAAACAAACAAACTCGAAATATAAAAATTCCCACGTGGAACTCCTTGACTCTACAAAACCATAAAAAAGAAACAATTAACACTTTGTTATTTAATATTTGATATAAAATCAACAATTTGATTATTTAGATAAGATTAAACTTACATGTTGCAGACTTCTGCACGCATTTTCGAACTCCTCTCGAGAGATAATTTGATTTTCAAACAACCAACACCAAGTTTGATACTCGGTATGGTTCTCTCTATATCTCTGCACATCTCTGGTCGGGCGACTCATGGTAATGTTATACTGACAAAAAATAGAAACCAATTAATTAAATGAAAAACATTAGATTTTCTACAATAAAACTAATATTTTTACTTACATATTTGTCTTTCTAAGCCGTTTTTCCTCACGAACCATAATGCGTAGGAGTCTAATGGGATCTAGCCTCAACTTGACACGTATACATCCTCGCACCCGTTGCCCTTTCGTCCTCTTTCTCGCCCATAGCAGTCTCCCACTCCACATCATGGACATTTCCTAGCCGATAGCTATGCTCTGGAGACTCCATTGTCTTCTTTGCCGCTCTCCTCACACGAGATTTTTTGTTCTTCAGAAATGTTTTGACATGCTCTTGCAACCATTGCCTTGAGAATTGTTGCCCCTCAGGGTTGGGGAAACGCATGTGCATGGTTGTCTCTATATATGTGAGGTTGTAGGGATCTTGCTGATCAAATTTGAGAAAACAATTGATATATGTGGAGTGGATTAATTGGTTGACGTGTGTGCGGAATCTCCTGCCCTGCGCTGTCTCGAGATCCACCATACCTCCTCTATGAACCTGGTAGTATAACCCGCGAGCATCTATGAACCTGGCATGTCATGGTTCTCATCTTCTGCTGGAGCAGGGAGCGATGACTGTGGAAGAGAATCTGTAGTACTTCCCCCCCCCCCCCCCCCCCCCCCCCCCCCCCCTCCCCCCAAAACAACAACTAGCTCCTCTCCCTCTTCGAAATCGACCGGCGCTAGCGCGCGAGCTGCCCTGACGCTGACTATAATAGAGTCTTGCAAAGCCTTGAGTGCTAATAAGATATTAGTGTGTGTATTGACTAATAAGAGATTATTGTGTTTATGATTAGTGTGACCGATTGCGCGATCACTTGGACGGTCATTGGGGCCTAATACGTCACCTATGACTTAATCATGGAGGGATGTTTCTGTTTTTGTGTTGATTGTTGTTTAATTTAACATAATTAGTGTGTGTTTTAGTGTTGGCTTGTGCACACACTAATTAGTGTGTGTTAACATACACTAATTAGTGTGCGCATTGGCTTGTGCACACACTAATTAGTGTGTGCATTGAATTGTGCACACACTAATTAGTGTGTGCATTGGTGCGTGCACACACTAATTAGTGTGTGCATTGCCTTGTGTAATTGGCTTGTGCACACACTAATTAGTGTGTGTTAACATACACTAATTAGTGTGTGCATTGGTTTGTGCACACACTAATTAGTGTGTTTTAACATACACTAATTAGTGTGTGCATTGAATTGTGCACACACTAATTAGTGTGTGCATTGGCTTGTGTGTGTTACATACACTAATTAGTGCACACACTAATTAGTGTGTGCTAACATATACTAATTAGTGTGTGTTAACATACACTAATTAGTGCACACACTAATTAGTGTGTGCTAACATATACTAATTAGTGTGTGCACACACTAATTAGTGTGTGCATTGGCTTGTGTAATTGGATTATGCATTGGCCAATTCCATTGGTCAATGCACGCACTAATCACACACTAAATAGTAACCATATCTAGTCATAAGGATCAAATTTGGCTAGATATTCAATAGTTTCTATGGGATTCTACAACTCATAATGTTGAACCTAGTTTTTTCATGTTTGCTGTATTTAGCACTTCATCTTTGTCCCCAAGATTCCCCTTGGTAAGAGATGTATTATTCTTTTTACATGCTCCATGGCTCCTTATGAACCTAAAGGACAATAGGGAACTAATAAAACATGCATATATTATTTGTATTCAGTGTGGCTATAGAAACTTTGATGATAGGTTTGCAGAATGGTAAAAATTCAACTTTTTTGTACCTATTTCTTTTGGCAAAACAAAAAATAGTGATTGAGAAGCAATCATATGTTCTGATCACCAAACCATTGAAGTTAACTAGGGAATTTATCTCAAGTCCTACAAAAATCCCTAATCTTATTTTTATACAAAAACACGTAAGAAATGACTGTTTTGATGAAAATGTACTGGTCCATCAACTTTGGAGGCTTGGTGTGACCAAAAGATGAGACATTTTACAAGTCTCTTATTTTTTCTATGTGTAGTAGGCCTTGAACTATAACCTCATGAAAGGATTTTACAAAATGAGTGGATCTACTATGGTTTTGGAGGATTTTTTCAAAACCCTGAAAGGACACTTTTATGTCCTGTTAGGTTACCAACCTAGTGTTAACATCACTCAGGAGACAATCCACTAGACAAATCCAATGTCATTATTCTGGGAAACATCATGCTCAAGCTTTGAGTATGAGCTATCCTACAATCCCTTATTTTTTAAAATTTCAAATAGCATCATTTTCTGGTTCGTAAACCTATAGCTCTGATACCAGGTGTGAGGTCCCCACCCCACCATATCAAACAATGGATCTGATGGTTAACTTGGTGGCCACTAGATCTATAGCGGAAGCAAACAAAGTGGTTCAGGGTTCAGCTAGCAGACGATCTCTCATCACAAAGTGAGTCGAGTTGGAGCCTACTAGCAATGAGATCTAGCTCCACCTCGCAAGAGAAGCATACTTAAACCATCTAGCGATCCTAAGACTCACCTTCCAAGAGGAGAGAAACCCCGAGTGCCTTTTTCCCCATGTTTCAGAGGCACGTACTCTCAAGATTTCACCGCTCTAGGGGCAATGAGTATTACTAATATCGAATTAAACACTATGGGGACAGAGAGTTCCCGACCAATCGGGACCACCCTTCTCATAGGCATTGGAAACCTGAGCCAAGCCCCCATTGTCCACCCCCACACTCACACTTCCTTGCGTGCCCTAATTACTACCACAATGGTTGTTCAACATAAAAGTTCCTTGGTTAAATTTCGATTCACAAGTTCGTTAAGACAGCCCTTCAATCAGTATTGCACATCGGCACCAAGAGAGAGTTATAGTAAAAATTCTACTCAAACTTATTCATTAAAATTCCAATTTTCTGGAGGTACAACATCCCCCCTCCAGCGAGAGTTTACTTCTCTCGTTTTCGCCTAGTTGCCCATACAACTAGGTATGTCCACCGCATAGAAAGCACGACATGGACATTCCCTCCCCTTAACCAGCAGACGTGGGTTCCCACTGCTTAACCAGCAGTCGTGGATTCAAGAGCCCTTAACCAGGAACTCTGCCCCCTGTGATCAGGAGGGGGTTCATGACTAATTCAACATTGGAAATAGAATGAACATGCCGAGCTAAATTTTCCCTAACAGACATTATTTCCTATTGCAAACAGTATATCCGTCAATCATTTCTTTCCTACTTTAGACTTTAATATACAAATGAATTCAATTGCCGAGGTTTCCGTCGGATTTCTTCAACATGTTTGGGGATATGTTCATTCCTAGCTAAACGTATGCAATGTTAAATTAAACAACTTGAATAAAACTGTGATCTACCTCTTCCATTTTTTCGTCATTGGCTCGTGAGATGGCCGGTGCTTGTTCGACCATGGGAGCTTTTCCTTTTCCATTTGTATTGCTCGTTCCTGCCTCGTGGTCGTGGGCACCACCGAAGTGAGTTCTCTTAGCCGGGGACATTTTACTCACTACTTTAAATGATAAACTTGAAGAAAAGAGCTAAAGTCCAAAACCATCATAACAACCAAATGGCAGATTAGAATTATTAAAGAATCCTCCTTAAGCAAGAGATTAGATTTTTTCTTCGAGACCTAGCAATTTTATGGGTAATTCCTTACTTATCCTATGGGAAATGGCTCTAAGGTTAATTACTTGGCTTAGATGATTAACACTAGAATGGTAACCTAACACGACATAAAAGTGTCCTTTCAGGGTTTTGGGGAAAATTTCCAAAACCATAGTAGATCCACTCATTTTGAAAAATCCTTTCATGGGCTTATAGTTCAATAACTACTACATATGGAAAAAATGAGAAACTTGTAATTTTTCTCATCCCTTGGTCACTACAAGCCTCCAAAGTTGATGGACCAGTGCATTTTGCCCAAAACAACAATTTCTTACGGTTGATTGCATATAAATAAGAGTGGAGATTTTTGTAGGACATGAGATAAAATGCCCCGTTAACTTCAATGGGTTGGTGACCAAAACATATGCTTGCTTTTACCTCACTAATTTTTTTTTGGGCAAAAAAAAAGGTACAAAAAAGTTGCGTTTTTGCCATTCTACGAACCTATCATCAAAGTTTCTATAGTCACGCTCAATACAAATACTATATACATGTTTTCTTAGTTCCCTTTGGGCCTCTGGATTCAAAAGGTGTCATGGATCATGTCAAAAGGATAATAGATCTCTTACAATTGGAACCTTGGGGGCAATGATAAAGTGCTAAATACAGCAAACATGAAAAACTTGGGTTTAGCATTAGACCTCTAGAAACCCATAGAAACTACTCAATATCTAGCCAAGTTTGTAGTCTATGATTAGATATGTTTACTACCTACAAAATACACACAATTGGCCTAAGAAACTAGCAATATTGAGAAAGTTATACTTGCTACTCTAAAATGTATCGTATTCTTTAGCAATCAAAAAACTCAACCATTATCATATACTATGCTATATAGCATCTTAGGTCCCCCAAAACTCAAGTAAGATTAGCTTTATGTTATACATTACACTTACAGGATCAAAATTGAATTTGGATATCAAGAAAGCCACCAAAAAAATCATAAAAGTGCTAGTTTTGGCCAAAAACAGGATTATGTAATTCTTGTAAATTAGTCATAACTTTGAATTTTAACACTTAGCTCTCCCTACAAGCATCAAAACATGTTGAAAACTCTGAAGGCCTAACCTCTAGCCATCTAAACCTCACAAACATGAAGTTTACAGTGGTATAGTTGCCAAAAATTATAAAAAGCCAAAAACAGGACCCGTTTTGTCACACAGTTTAGGTTCAAAAATGTTGTTCAAGAGTAAGGTTAATGGTGAGATAGATACTCAAAAAAAAATGCTAAGTTTTTTTCAACTCATAAGGCAACTTTGTGGATATATAGCACCTAAAAATTCATTTTCATACTCTTCAAATAATTCAAGCAAAATGGTCACTTAACTGGACACAAAAGTGTCCAAGGACATAAAACTGTCCTGTTACCATTCTAGTGTTAAGAAATTCAGAATTTTACTAATTGATTCACGAAAGAGATGAAGTAGGCAAGATCATTCATTTTCCTAGAGCAATATGAAGATGCAGAATTGCCGCAAGCATGTTTGACATAAAATTCTCTTCTTAATGGCCTAATGAAGGATTAATTTTCAGCCTTAATCACATTTTAATGTGAGAGAATATTGAGTCTAATTTAATTACAACACTATTGAGTGGTAAAAGAATGAATTTCATCAAATCTACACTATTACTGGCTGACAATTTATTAACTATGCTGCCTAGAGAGAGAATCTTTCCTAATCATGCATTAATCCTTGGTTAAGGATGATGAATGGCTGCATAATTTAGCTAATTGAATGATGATTATGTAATGGAGTATAACTATGGAGATTTAGAGAGCAGCTATAGGGAATTATAGCCAAAATTAAGCATAGTAGCTAAGGAATTTGGAGAATAAAGATGAGAATTAAGAAGAGCAGTAATTAAACCATGATTACCATGATTAGGGGCTAAGAATCCTCTAATTTTTCTGATCCAATGAATCCTCAAGATGAGAATTTCGGCAGCACCTCCCTCCTTGCTTCTCCTTCAAAAACTGTGTGTGTACCGGCAGCACCTTCCCAGTGTGTGTAGGTGTGTGTGTGTGTGTGTGTGTGTGTGTGTGTGCACTATATGTGTGTGAGCATGTGTGTGTGTGTGTGAGAGAGAGAGAGCACACCTTTAAATAGGCTCCTCAAGCTGAAAATCGAACCTGCTTGCTATATGCATCTGGGAGCTACTTCAGTTAAGCATGGTAAGTCTAGTTGCCTACCCCCACCAAGTGTCCAGTTGGTTTGGTTAACTGGTTCTCTCACTTAGTTGCAAGCTTGGAAACTCTCCCAAGACTCCCACAAGGCAAGAGGGCGCCCCCTAGCTGCTAAAGCTGGTATGGCGTGGCTTGGAACCTGTTCCCACACAGCCCCGGGCCCCCGGTGCCTCTCCGGACAATTTTGAGAAAAATTGATTTTAAGCTAAAACGGGTCATACGAGTCGGAATTTGATGCCGAAAATTGCTATAGCAAGCTCTAACTAAGGCATACTGGACCGAGTACCTGCCATATTTAGCAGCCCCAAGGGTCCGAAAATGCATTTTTTTCAAATTCGAGATACGGGTGCAGATTTTCGAGACGGTCAAAACTAAACGGGTCGGGTGACCAAAAACTTACTATATTTAGAAAATTTTCACAAAAATTATTTTAATTCACATTTCGAAGCTTTATATCATTCTAAACATCATGGCACTAATAGAATTCGGAAAATTGCTAAAAATAGTAACTTTTTACATTATATTCATTTCAAGGTACAATGGTGCTCTTTTTGGTTGGGGTCAAAGACCTTACAAGTAATGTGTGTGAGGGATGAGGAGACTTGTGACACTGCGAGTCTCATATCGCTTTTTGCTGATGCTGATCATGAATGATCTAGTAGGCTAGGGGATTGGAAAATTATGTCAAGAGTTTTTTGGAGCAAGCGATTGCACATATGTACATACCCATGCATGGTGCATCAAATAAAGGATTGCCCATTTTCCAGAGCCAGGTGGTTACGTGGGGCCCACATATGTGCAAGTAGGACAGCATATACATAGTGCATCGATTTTCACTATCACTAGTACCAGTGTGTTTTTTCCATAATAATGAGGAGTTAGTAGCACGTAAAATGTCTCGAGGAAGCTATCCGCGGGTCGAAGACATGAGGTAAGCAGGTGCGTCAGATGGCA
Source organism: Adiantum capillus-veneris (assembly GCF_014529385.1). Lineage (NCBI taxonomy): Eukaryota > Viridiplantae > Streptophyta > Polypodiopsida > Polypodiales > Pteridaceae > Adiantum > Adiantum capillus-veneris. The sequence continues at coordinate 19,372,828 of NC_140949.1, read as the reverse complement.
TCTAGTGGCGTGAGGAGGTCGAATGGGGTCAATACTTGCACGTGGATGAGTACGGAAACAACGTGGGTGTTTTCATGTGATAATTATGCAAAAAGGTCATCATGAGGACCATCTTTTGGGTCCACTGCACATGGTGGTGGGATGCATTATTGAGAAAATATGAGTGCCAGGTGTGCGTATGGATGCAGCAGGGTGACAGCTATGCACTGCGAGGTCAATTTTTGGCCTGTTCGGAGTCCGTTTGAGGTCATCTATAAGGCCAAGGGTGCCCAAGTAATAAAGATAAGTGTGGGAACTGAAAAACAAGAGAGAATACCATTAAAAACGTGGAGAAGAGTGAAGGAACAGCCGCAATTGTGTTTTTGGGGTTTTTGGAGCCTGTTTTGGCCGTAAACTACTCATCCGAGGTCGGATTTGAGCACTTTGACATTGTAGACTGGGGTTTTGGGCCGTTCCGGACGCGATGGTGCTGTGAATTTTGCCAAATTCCTCACTGTTTTTCTATTTTTTTGGATGTGTAAGTTTCTCTTATGAGCGAAGCTTGTGCTCCAATTTGTGATTGTATCTGGCATATTGTACCCATATTGTGTGAGCTATTTGCCCCATTGGTGTTGGCCCAAGCTCAATTGTATCTAAACATCAGAAATTATCCTCTTTTGAGCTGAGTTTTTGGGGTGTGGATGTGTGTGTCTCTCTGTGTGGAGTGGGTAAATGGGTAGTCTCTCTCCTCTCACTCCATAGGTGTGTTCCTTGTCTCGGCCAGGTGGGTTGTGTAAGCTGAGTGGTGCCCCATAGTGTGTGTGTATATCATCCCAAGAGTGTGTGTGGGGTCATTATAGAGGCGTGCTATGTGTTTCCATCCCGCTCACACCGCACACATACACATATTCCCACACATCGTTTTCCTCTCTTCCACATACATAACCACAGTGAAATCTGTTATCCTGCTGTCTCTCTTGAAAATACACGCACATATTCCCACACATCGTCTTCCTCTCTTCCACATACATAACCACAGTGAAATTTGTTATCTTGTTGTCTCTCTCTTGAAAATACATGCACATATTCCCATACATCGTCTTCCTCTCTTCCACATACATAAACACAGTGAAATCTATTATCTTTCTCTCTCTCCTCTCTCTAGAAAATAGGTATTTCTCTCTCTCTCTCTCTATCTATCTATCTTTCTATCAATATCTGTATCTTGCTATCTCTCTCTTGAAAATACATGCTCATGTATGTGTGCGTCTGTGTTATCTATGTGTATGTATGTATATTTGTGTTGTTTCATTGTAATACTCATACATAGTGTAGATACACAATTACACTTAATTACGATATGCACACATAGTATATATACATACATAAATATCACAGATAACTAACACATTGTAATACTAGTAAACTTAAATGGAAGACTTACTTGCGTGATCTGTTAAAGTCGATTCTTGTAGCGAGTTCTGGATGTATGCTGAGCTGATTTTTCTCTAATCCATTTGTAGATATGATTGTAACTTCTGTTTCTCAACAAAAGTAGTGTTGTTTAGTGATACACCTAATGGACATAAATGGCTGAAACTAGGACATGTAGACCAAAAATACGTGTATTTCTTTGGATGAATATATACACTTTTTGGTGACCCTTACCACAAGTGGTGGACCTTGAGACCAGTGGACTATAAGGACCTCCAAACAATACCTTGTACACTCAATCCTTATTGGTATCTAGGTTGGACAAGTGGTGTACCTTGTTCAAATTCTCTAACCACTCTCTCTAGCATGGTGACATAATTTAGGTGTGATAAATTCATATCTATGCAAACTAATATCAGTTTAGGCTTGTTAATTTGAATTTGTTTGAATTTATGTATAATATAATGATTTGAGGTTTGCATATTTGAATTTAGGTGGGATAATCACATCTTTTTGTGGTAAACTTGAATTTAAAATCAATTACGCGTGGAATATTTTAAATTTAAGCGGTAAAATTTAAATTTTATAAAAAAAAGTTTAAATTTTAAAATTTGGGCGGGATATTTTTAAATTTAGGCAGGATATTTAAAATTTCGGAGGGATATTTTAAATTTAGGCGATAAGATTTTGAATTTTAAATTTAGGCGGGGAGGTGTTGAATTTATAGCACGATCTCCCTTACATAAGAGAGTATAGATTGGACAAGCGGTGGACCTTAAAGCCAGAGCATCCATGCTACTGGACATGATAGGTAGGGAATGTACTTGAATATTTTATATATACTATATATGTACTAGATCTAGCTTGGACAAGTGGTGGACCTTGGAACCAAACCCCATGTAAAACATATCATGCACATTCCAAGTGGTGAGAAAACATATCATTTAAGATATAGCCTTATAGGTTGGACAAGTGGTGCACCCAAACCTTCTTACTATAATGACATAGAGTAGAAAAGTGGTGAATCTTGAGACCAAAACACTCATTCTACTAGCGATAATAGGTTGGACGAGTGGTAGACCTTAAATGTAAACCCCCCATGTACAAAATATAGTGGGTTTAAGGTATTTCAATGGAGCCTAGCATCTTGGAGACATGGTTCAGCTTGCTTCTCTTCATGTTTCAATGGAGACTATCTTGGACAAATGGTGGAGCATCCTTCTCTCCATGTTTCAATGGACCCTAGCTTCGACAAGTGGTGGATCTTTGCTTCTCTCTATCTTTCAATAGAGTTAAATTGGACAAGTGGTGGACCCTGAAACCAAACCCCCATGTAAAACCTATCAAGGTCATTCCAAGTGGTGATAAAGAATAACCTTTAACATATAGCTTTATAGGTTGGACAAGTGGTGGACCTTAACACACAGATATTCTTAATATAATGACATAGAGTGAAAAAGTGTTGAATCTTGAGACCAAACCACTCATGCTACTAGTGATAATATGTTGGACAAGTGGTGGACCTTAAATGTAAACCCGCCATGTACGAAATATCGTGAGTTTAAGGTATTTCAATGGAGCTTAGCATCTTGGAGACATGGTGCAGCTTGGTTCTCTTCATGTTTCAATGGAGCCTACCTTGGACAGATGGTGGAGCATCCTTCTCTCCATGTTTCAATGGACCCTAGCTTGGACAAGTGTTGGACCTTTGCTTCTCTATATGTTTCAATAGAGTTAGCTTGGACAAGTGGTGGACCTTGGAACCAAACCCCCATCTAAAACTTATCATGGTCACTCCAAGTGGTGAGAAAGACTAACCTTTAAGATATAGCCTTATAGGTTGGACAAGTGGTGGACCTTAACACCAAAATATTTTTAATATAATGACATAGAGTGGAAAAGTGGTGAATCTTGAGACCAGACTACTCATGCTACTAGCGATAATAAGTTGGACAAGTGGTGGACCTTGAATGTAAACCCCCATGTACGAAATATCGTAGATTTAAGGTATGTCGATGGAGCCTAGCATCTTGGAGACATGGTGCAGCTTGCTTCTCTTCATGTTTCAATGCAGCCTATCTTGGAAAAATGGTGAAGCATCCTTCTCTTTATGTTTCAATGGACCCTAGCTTGGACAAGTGGTGGACCTTTGCTTCTCTCTATGTTTCAATAGAGTTAGCCTTGATAAGTGGTGGACCTTGGAACCAAACCCCCATGTAAAACCTATCATGGTCACTCCAAGTGGTGAGAAAGAATAACCTTTAAGATATAGCCTTATAGGTTGGACAAGTGGTGGACCTTAACACCCAGATATTCTTAATATAATGGCATAGAGTGGAAAAGTGTTGAATCTTTAGACCAAACCACTCATGCTACTAGCAATAATAGGTTGGAAAAGACGTGGAACTTGAATTTAAACCCGCCATGTACAAAATATCGTGGGTTTAAGGTATTTCGATGGAGCGTAGCATCTTGGAGACATGGTGCAGCTTGCTTCTCTTTATGTTTCAATGGAGCCTATATTGGACAAATGGTGGAGCATCCTTCTCTCTATGTTTCAATGGACCCTAGCTTGGACAAGTGGTGGACCTTAGAAACAATTCCCCATGTAAAACCTATCATGGTCACTCCAAGTGGCGAGAAATAATACCCTTTAACATATAGCCTTATAGGTTGGATAAGTGGTGGACCTTAACACCTAGATCTTCTTGATATAATGACATAGAGTGGAAAAGTGGTGAATCTTGAGACCAAACCAGTCATGCTACTAGCGATAATAGGTTGGACAAGTGGTGGACCTTGAATATAAACCCCCCCCCCCCCCCCCCCCCCCATGTATGAAATATTGTGGGTTTAAGGTATTTCGATGGAGCCTAGCATCTTGGACACATGGTGCATCTTGCTTCTCTTCATGTTTAAATGGAGCCTATCTTGGACAAATGGTGGAGCATCCTTCTCTCCATGTTTCAATGGACCCTAGCTTGGACAAGTGGTGGACCTTTGCTTCTCTCTATGTTTCAATAGAGTTAGCTTGGACAAGTGGTGGACCTTGGAAGCAAACCCCCATGTAGAACCTATCATGGTCACTCCAAGTGGTGACAAAGAATAACCTTTATGATATAGCCTTATAAATTGGACAAGTGGTGGACCTTAACAACCAGATCTTCTTAATATAATGACATAGAGTGGAATAGTGGTGAATCTTGAGAAAAATCATTCATGCTACTAGAGATAATAGGTTGGACAAGTGGTGGATAATTAATGTAAACCCCCCATGTACAAAATATCGTGGGTTTAAGGTATTTCGATGGAGCCTAGCCTCTTGGAGACATGGTGCAACTTTCTTCTCTTCATGTTTTAATGGAGCCTATCTTGGACAAATGGTGGAGCATCGTTCTCTCCATGTTTAAATGGACCCTAGCTTTGACAAGTGGTGGACATATACTTCTCTCTATGTGTCAATAGAGTTAGCTTGGACAAGTGGTGGACATTGGAACCAAACCGCCATGTAAAACCTATCATGGTCTTTCAAGGTGACGAGAAAGAATACCCTTTAAGATATAGCCTTATACGTTGGACAAGTGGTGGACCTTAATACCCAGATCTTCTTAATATAATGACAGAGAGTGGAAAAGTGGTGAATCTTGAGACCAAACCACTCATGCTACTAGCGATAATAGGTTGGACAAGTGGTGGACCTTGAATGTAAACCCCCCATGTATGAAATATCGTGGGTTAATGGTATTTGGATGAAGGCTAGAATATTGGAGACATGGTGCATCTTGCTTCTCTTTATGTTTCAATGGAGCTTATCTTGGACAAATGGTGGAGCATCCTTTTCTCCATGCTTCAATGGACCCTAACTTGGACAAGTGGTGGACCTTTGCTTCTATCTATGTTTCAATAGAGTTAGCTTGGACAAGTGGTGGACCTTGGAAGCAAACCCCCATGTAAAACCTATCATGGTCACTCGAAGTGGTGAGAAAGAAAAACCGTTAGGATATAGCCTTATAGGTTGGAAAACTGGTGGACCTTAACAACCAGATCTTCTTAATATAATGACATAGAGTGGAAAAGTGGTGAATATTGAGACCAATAATTCATGCTACTAGCGATAATAGGTTGGACAAGTGGTGGAGCTTGAATGTAAACCCCCCATGTACAAAATATCGTGGGTTGATGGTATTTCGATGGAGCCTAGCCTCTTGGAGACATGGTGCAGCTTGCTTCTCTTCATGTTTCAATGCAGCCTATCTTGGACAAATGGTGGAGCATCCTTCTCTCCATGTTTCAATCGACCCTAGATTGGACAAGTGATGGACCTTTGCTTCTCTCTATGTTTCAATAGAGTTAGCTTGGACAAGTGGTGGACCTTGGAACCAAAACCCCATGTAAAACCTATCATGGTCAATCCAAGTGGTGAGAAAGAATAACCTTTAAGATATAGCCTTATAGGTTGGACAAGTGGTGGACCTTAATACCCAGATATTCTTAATATAATGACATAGAGTGGAAAAGTGGTGAATCTTGAGACCATACTACTCATGCTGCTAGCGATAATAGGTTGGACAAGTGGTGGACCTTGAATGTACACCCCCCATGTACGAACTATCGTGGGTTTAAGGTATTTCGATGGAGCCTAGCATCTTGAAGACATGGTGCAGCTTGCTTCTATTCATGTTTCATTGGACCCTATCTGGGACAAATGGTGGAGTATCCTTCTCTCTATGTTTTAATGGACCCTATCTTGGACAAGTGGTGTACCTTTACTTCTCTCTATGTTTCAATGGACCCTAGCTTGGACAAGTGGTGGACCTTTACTTCTCTCTATGTTTCAATAGAGTTAGCTTGGACAAGTGGTGGACCTTGGAACCAAACCGCCAGGTAAAACCTATCATGGTCACTCCAAGTGGCGAGAAAGAATACCCTTTAAGATATAGCCTTATAGGTTGGATAAGTAGTGGACCTTAACACCCAGATCTTCTCAATATAATGACATAGAGTGGAAAAGTGGGGAATCTTGAGACCAAACCACTCATGCTATTAGCGATAATAGGTTGGACAAGTGGTGGACCTTGAATGTAAACCCCCCATGTAGGTAATATCGTGGGTTTAAGGTATTTTGATGGAGCCTAGCATTTTGGAGACATGGTGCAACTTTCTTCTCTTCATGTTTCAATGGAGCCTATCTTGGACAAATGGTCGAGCATCCTTCTCTCTATATTTCAATGGACCCTAGCTTGGACAAGTGGTACACCTTGGAACCAAATCCACATGTAGAACCTATCATGGTCACTCCAAGTGGCGAGAAAGAATATCCTTTAGGATATAGCCTAATAGGTAGGACCAATGGTGGACCTTAACACCCATATCTTATTTATATAATGACATAGAGTGGAAAAGTGGTGAATCTTGAGAACAACCCACTCATGCTACTTGCCATAATAGGTTGGACAAGTGGTGGACCTTGAATGTTAACCCCCCATGTATGAAATATCGTGGGTTTAAGGTATTTCGATGGAGCTTAGCATCTTGGAGACATGGTGCATCTTGCTTCTCTTCATGTTTCAATGGACCCTATCTTGGACAAATGGTGGATCATCCTTCTCTCCATGTTTCAATGGACCCTAGCTTTGGACAAGTGGTGGACCTTTGCTTCTGTCTATATTTCAATAGAGTTAGCTTGGACAAGTGGTGGACCTTGGAAGCAAACCCCCATGTTAAACCTATCATGGTCACTCCAAGTGGTGAGAAAGAAAAAACTTTGAGATATAGCCTTATATATTAGACAAGTGGTGGACCTTAACAACCGGATCATATTAATATAATGACATAGAGTGGAAAAGTGGTGAACCTTGAGAAAAATCATTCATGCTACTAGCGATAATAGGTTGGACAAGTGGTGGAGCTTGAATGTAAACCCCCCATGTACAAAATATCGTGGGTTTAAGGTATTTCGATGGAGCCTAGCCTCTTGGAGACATGGTGCAGCTTGCTTCTCTTCATGTTTGAATGGAGCCTATCTTGGACAAATGGTGGAGCATCCTTCTCTCCATTTTTCAATGGACCCTAGCTTGGGCAAGTGATGGACCTTTCCTTCTCTCTATGTTTCAATAGATTTAACTTGGACAAGTGGTGGACCTTGGAAGCAAGCCCCCATGTAAAACCTATCATGGTCACTCCAAGTGGTGAGAAAGAATAACTTTTAAGATATAGCCTTATAGGTTGGACAAGTGGTGGACCTTAACACCCAGATATTCTTAATATAATGACATAGAGTGAAAAAGTGGTGAATCTTGAGACAAGACTACTCATGCTACTGAGGCGGTCCGGGGCGGGCAACAAGAAGAGCAACCTGTAGACACCCTTCAAGGCTCCCGTGCTGCTCAATGGGGCTGGGGCACAACACAACACAAACCAAAACAAAAAACCCACAACCAAATCCCAACTACACAAGGGGCACCACCTAGTTTAAGAGCGAACTAGAACGCAAAAGAGGAGAATCGTTAGAGCAACCCACAAACAAGCAAGGAATTTACACTAACCCTAACACCAATGGAACACTCTCACACACTAAAACACGAGAGAGAGAGAGAGAGAGAGAGAGAGAGAGAGAGAGAGAGAGAGAGAGGGAGAGGGAGAGATAGTGCTCGGGCTGCTTTGAAACGTATCGGCAATGATCAAGCAAACACAACTATATATTTAAGAAAGAGAGAGAAAGGGGGAGGGGGTGCTTGTTGCATTAATACCTTCTTACAAATCTGTCATGACAAATCAAAGTGAGATTAGTATTTGTTCAACATAGCTTGCGTAAATTTCACCACAACACATCACAAGAAAAGCCACCCCAATCACTGTCTTAAAGCCAGGGGAGTCCTCTCCACCCTGTCGCCCTCTTACAGTATGTGGGATTTATGGCTAGATTGATGACAACACCAGAGACAAGCTATCAAGAACTTAACAAAAAACACCAAGACACTTACGCATCATTGGTGTCCATTACTTCACGTTGGAAGGGAGACAAAGTATCCAAGCTTAGTCCAAATCCACCCTCCTTGATTCAGCAAATGTTGGGCTTACACTAGTAGGAGAAATGATAGATTTCCTACTCTCAATTGAATTATCACTCTCTCTCTTACAATGGCATAGAGTTCCCTTGCTAATCCCCTATTACAACACATGCACATGCATAAGACAATGAGCTTCCACTCAAGAGCTCCTTCTAGAGAGGTTGAGCTTGGCTTCTCAAGCTATAGCATAGTGCTCTTGCTTATGGCTCCCCCTTTTGTGCTAGCTACACCCTCCTTTTATAGCAATTTTGAAGGCTAGGGTTACTCCTCTAACCATGGTTGGGTTAGATTTTCAGCAATTTATCTAATTTCTTTTGCTTGGAATTATCAAGAAGTTGGTGAGGAAAGAGAGAGGAGAGAAATGGAGGTGATAGGACTTTTCAAAGTGGGTTAGTGTTAGTAGAGTTAGTATTAATTTACAAATGGAATTGGATATTTACAATGGGAGTATCCATGTAGGATACAAATAAGGAAGAACAAAACTCTTAAGAGGTAAGAAAAGGTGGCTTTCTTACAAGGTTGATGCTCCAAGTGTCTTGAGTAGGGCCGATTTTGACGCTTGTTGACGGTCCACTAGCTTTGACGATACATTTTTTCTCCACTCTTGACCTTCCTCGAGAGACAAGGTAATTGAAGCTGAGTAATCAACCACCATGATGCTGTCTTTTAAGAGAAGAGGATGAATTTTGTGGTTTTTTTGATAGATATGGGTAAATTGGAGGAGGAAAAATGAGACTAGGTGGTCAATTTTTGAATGGAATTGTGTGTGGGAGGTATGAGTTCACCATGGTTTCTCTTATTCTTCATGGTTGAGGAGAAGGTCAGTAGGGTGTAGAGAGGAGTGGTGAGAGAGGTGGGGATGATGAGTGGAGAAGTGTGTGTGAAAGAGGAAAATGATAAAGTGGAAGAGAGAGTGTGGCTGCATATCATGGGAAAACTGGGGTCCACTAAAAAAATCATAGCTCACAGCTCGTAGCTCAAAAAAATATGAAAACATTTGAGGCAAAAGTTCAGCCCACGAGCTACAACTTTTGTTTGTATCACCTTTTCAAATTCGGAGAGCAAGTGAACTTTAAAAATTCAGCAAAACCGATCGTTTTTTTCCACTGCAAGGTCCTTGTGGGGTCCTTCTTTGGATGATTCTTTTGAATACCTCCAAGAGTGAGCCCTCCATAGTGCATGTATGCATGCCACCTACCCTTGACCTTATTTGGTAGGTCTATAATTGAAGATATTGTTGAGATTAGGATATAAGTGAATAGTACAACTAAGAAAATCAAATATTGAGGGGTCTAAAAAATATGTACATGTCAAATATAAATAATATAAGTGGAAAAAATATAAAGGGGTCAAAACAAATCTCTCTCATTATGAGGCTACCATAAAAAGATAAATATTTTTGGTGTTTTAATTTTTTAGAAAAAAACAAAATAGATGTAGGAAGGAAAAAATCAAAATAGTGAAAAAATATACACATAAATAAAACTAGTTTTTTTGGATTTTTGTTGGGGTGGAGTTACACCAAATATAAGAGAATCTTACATGAAAATATTTCTATATGGAATAAAGAGTATCAAAAATGGTAAGAAAAAATTGTGGTAATGGTGAGGCAATGTACAGAGCATAAATAACACACACCTAGGTAGAAATATTTAAATAAATACCAAAATAATTATGAAAAAATCTTTTATTTAGGCCCTATATATAAAGAAATATTTACATACGCATGGGCCATAATATACTTATATTTTTTTATTTTTTTATTTATTTTTTTGGCTAGCCCAATGACTAGCTAATTGAGGGTTTTTTAAGAAGATATGGGAAAAGTCCCGTGACTCACGCACGCATATGTACAGTGAAATGGTAGGGATAGCCACAGTGTTTGGGTGATTTTGGTAGGGTGAGGTAACTCACTGTGGTAATTACAAAGAGCCGAAAAAACGGCTATCATTAGCCCTCCCCCTGGATGATGGTATATTCATGTACCATCATAGAGCATCTTTTCCAAAGAGAGTGCTTCAAAGTCCTTGACAAGATCTTCATTGTTTGGCCCCTCACAATTTTGGTTGGAGTTACACTAATGCTTCATGTAACAATACTTACATGAGACAGCGGCCTTTGGACAGATCTTTGGTAGATCCTTTGGTAGAAGGCGACTCAAATAGGGCTTCAAGCGATACCCGTTTACCTTCCTGGAGTGCGCTTTACCATTCAAGTCCATAAGCTGATAGTAACTAGAATTGAAAGCCTTCTTGACCATGTATGGCCCTTGCCATCTAGTTTCAAACTTGGCATCAAAACGATTATCGAGTCGATTGTCATACCTTAGCACCAGATCTCCTTCATTGATGCCTTTGTCCTTTAGTTTCTTGTCAAGCTTCTCCTTCGCCTGCGTAGCTTTCCTCTTCTAGCACTCGTATGCTGCTTCTCTTTTCCACTCAAGCTCAGCTAAGGTAAGAAGTCGATCCATCCATGCTTCTTGATCATCTTGTGCTGATTTTCCATGAAGTCGCATTGTTGGAATGTTTAGCTCAATTGGCTGTAAAGCCTCTTGACCATAGACCAAGTGAAATGGTGTGAACTCCGTGGCTTCCCTATATGTGGTTCGATACGCCCACAAGGCACCATCCAAGAAGTCATCCCACAACTTTGTCTTGTTTTTCACCATCTTTCTAATGATGCCTGCAATGACACCATTAGCTTTTTCTACCAAACCATTTGATTGGGGATAGTAGGGTGTACTGTGACGATGTAGAATGTGAAGTTCTTCACAGACTTCTCTGAGCAATCCCTTCCTAAACCCTGGACCATTATCAGAAACAATCTCCAAAGGTGTGCCAAATCTACAACAAATGTGAGTGTAGACGAATTTGCTCACTGTCTTCTCATTTACCTTTGCCACACTTTGTGCTTCCACCCACCTAGTCATATAGTCGACAGCCACTAGAATGTAGAGTTTACCATTTTTTGTCCTAGGCAGAGGACCCATAACATCAATGCCCCACTTTTCAAAGGGTCCATTTGCAAGCACGATTTGCCTTGGACCATAAACCAATCTTCTATTCCCATTTACCTGACAATTGTGACAACTTTTACACCAATGTTGGACATCCACATGCAGACTTGGCCAAACATACCCCGCAAGCAAAATCTTCTTCACAGTTAATTCTTGCGCAAAATGACCACCACATGCTTCTTCATGAAAACCTTTTAGAATCGCTGGAATTTCCTCAATAGTTGGTACTCTTCTGCATACTTGATCCCTCCCTCTTTGATAGAGGGAGCCTTCTAAGAAGAGATACATGCTTGCCTTCTTCATGAGTCTCCTGTTCTGAGCTTTTGTGAAGTCTGGTGGAAACTCACCCTCCAAAATGTAGCCAATGATGGGAGCCAATGACTCCAATCCCTGGTACCTCGGTTGCTTCACAGCAGCCGCCACCATGATGACCTGCACTTCTTTATTTACACATGCAACGGCTTGTTGTGCAAGTAAATCAGCATCTTCATTTTGTTTCCTAGGAATATGATATAATTGCACCTCCTCAAATTGATTAAATAGCCTACGAATGGCATGAACTTTTGTCCTTAAGCTTTCATTCTTGCATGCCCAAATGCCTAAAATCTATTTAACAATGAGAAGTGCATCTCCTTTTACCATGAGACGTTGTATCCCTTGGCCAATGCACATCTTCAAACCATGAAGTAGAGTGTCATATTCTGCTTCATTGTTGCTAGCTGAACTTGGTAGATTGAACTTCTCTTTCATGACCACCTCTCCACTTGGGTTGAGCAACACTAGCCCTCCCCCTGCTTTTCCTGTGGCTCGACGAAAAGCTCCATCAAAGAACAAGGTAAAAGCATTAGGAATACTTTTTGGTGGTGGCAATGGTAGGGTCTTTACTTCAGGCACCTTAATCTCCTTTTCGTGCACCCTATAAGTGAGAATCCCTGCCAATTGTGCACGCACACTATCTTCTACCTTGAAAGAGTATTGAAACTCTTGCAACTCCATAATCCACTTTGAGATCCTAGTACTAAGATTCATTTGAGATGACACCCAAGGGAACAAATTTTCTGCAGTGAGAATTACAAAAGGTTTTGGTAGCAGGTAGGATCTAAACTTTCTCACCGCAAACATGAGAGAAAGCATCATGAGTTCTGCTTCTGTGTAGTCTCTCTCCAAAGCATTCATGACCCTACTAGCAAAGTAGATGGGTCGCATCCTTGTACTGTGGGGATCTTGTTGTAGCAACACAGCACCAATTGTTTCTTTCCCAGCACTAGAGCTAACAAAGAATGTGTACTCCCAACAAGGAGGCATGAGTGTTGGTAGCTCTGACAAAATGACTTTAATGTTACAAAAGTACTCTTCAAGCTCATCAGACCATGCAAATTCTACTTGTTGTGTCAACTTTTGCAAAGGGTGAAGTAACTCCGAGGCTAAGTGAATGAAGCGTGACATATACTTCACCTTTTGAATGAATGAGATGACCTCCTTAAGACTCTTGGGTGATGGTAGCTCAATAAGAGCCTTTGCCTTTGAAGGATCCACCTCAATGCCTTTATAGGAAACCTTGTGACCAAGCAAGATCACTTCATCCTCAGCTATGTGACACTTGTCGGGGTTGAGTTGACCTCCCATGTCATAGAGCTTCTTTAAACCTTCTTCTACCCTTTGTAGATGCAATGATTTTGAGCTATAAATGCAAAAATCATCAATAAAAACCCTAATGGACTTTCCAAAGAATGCTTGAAACACCATGTTCATGAAGCGTTGGAAAGTTGCAGGAGCATTTGTCAGGCCAAATGGCATGACTCTAAAAGCATAACAACCCCAAGGAGTGATAAAGGTTGTTTTCAATTGATCCTCCAATGCGATACCTATTTGAAAGTAACCCGAGTAGCCATCACACACAGTGTACTTCTCATGACCAGCTACTCATTTAGTATCTCATCCTGAAATGGGAGGGGAAAGTGATCTCTTTTTGTTGCCTCATTAAGTGGACGATAATCCACACACACCCTCCACTTGCCGTTTTTCTTAGGAGTGACAACAACGGGAGAGACCCACTCTGAATTCTCCACTGGATAAATGAAACCTGCTGCTAGAAGCTTTCTTACCTCCTTGAGTAGAGCCTGCTCCTTAATGACTCCTAGCCTTCGTAGCTTTTGAGCCTTAGGTGTGGCCTCTGGCTTCAACTCAATCTTGTGTTGAACAACATCTACTCCACGCACATCGGTGTAGTCTTTAGCAAAAAGCCTCGGAAATTTCCTTAGCACACATTTGAACTCCTCTCTTTCATCCTTTGTAAGTGTTGTAGACAACATACCTTCTAACATTCCTTCATCTTCCACCTTTTGGTTCTCTTGAGGACCTACCTCCTCCAAGCCTTGACAAGAGGTCTCTTGGTTGCTTGGCTTAAACCTTACCCCCATGACTTCGATGGAAGACTCCTCTTCAGTAATGCTGCCGCTACTTTCTTCTTCTGAAGTGCTATCGGTCCAACCTTCTTCCGTCTCACTTTGAGATGATTCTTCATGGAGCTCCTCTTGGCGTTGCTCCTTCATGTCAAAGACAACCTTCTTATGATCGTCATTCCTGCAAATTAATTTCCCACTCTCCCAATCCTGCAAAGCTCGCATTTTCATTAGCCATGGTCTTCCTAGGATACATGGGTAACCATTTCCCTTGGTAGACATGACATAGAAATCCACTGCCTTCTTAATGCCAAAGGCCTCCACAAAAACATTTTTACAAATGCCTACGCACCTAGCCTTGCTATTGTTTGCCATTTTCACTTTGATTTCAGGTGTCTCATGGATGTGCATGCCTAGTCTTTGCATGAGCCCTTCTGTCATGATGCAAATTTGTGCACCCCCATCCACTAGACCTTTCCTAACCAATCTTCCTTTTATGTAACAATCTAGCACAGGTGTAATATCCTCATTCATTTCAGCATGTGCAATTTTTACAACAGGAAAACTCTCTTTTACCTTTCTCCTAGTGCTAATTTCCTTTGTTAAATCCCTCCTAACTTGTGGGCATAATGCAAGAAACTGAGGCCATGAGATATCAGGACCCTTACCTCGCATGTCTTCCAACAGGTTGTATGGAGCCATACCATGTCCAAGAGGGAAGTCTTGGAGATTGATACGACGTCGAGTCCTCTTAGCTTCCTTGGTCTCCTTTGCCTTCTTGCCTTGTCCATGGTCACTCTGTGATGGGACACCCTCTTTCTCTTTACCTTTTCCTCGGCCACCTTTTCCTCGGCCACGCTTAATGCCATTTGCTTCCATGTCAACCTCATTTGAGTTTGTCACCTCTACCACATGCACATTTGGATCTGGCAAAGGTGGAACTCCTTCTACCCCTTGTGGAGGTGGTCTTGGTCCATTTGGCTTTGTAGAAGCCTTGGTTGTTGACCAGTTCCTTCACCTGCATTCATCACTGGGTAATTCAAGTTAGGTCTCCCTGGCTCCCCACGGGGCCAAGGACAATTATACATCCCATGTCCAGACTCTCCGCAATTCCAACATTGCAAGACTCTCCTAGGTCGTGGATCTCGCTCTTCAGACTTCTTTGCTTGTCCCTTTGGACCTACAGCTTGTGCAAGGTGAATTGACAGGCTGCTTAAAGATTCGTTTAACTTCTCAATTACTTCCGCCGTTACCTCAGGAAGCTCCCTCGATGTTGATGCTTGTGACTTACCTTTGGGTCTAAGACCTTCTATTGGAACCTCTCCCCTTAAGCACTTGAGTTTCCTATATTTCTCAGCAGCCCTAGTTTCAGCTGCATCAAAGGTAGCAGGTGCACCCGCCTCAACTTTTACCTTAAGGTCAGGAAAGAGTCCGGCTATGAACCTCTCCTTCTTTAAAAATTCTGCACCATCACCAGGGTTAGCAACATTTCGTATCCATAGAGCCCAAAGACGTAGAAACTCTTGCTTGTACAAGTAGTAGTCATCTAAGTCTTTTTGCTTATGAGAAACAATGTCTTGCCATAGTTTTTGAGTGTTTTGGGGATCAAAGAAGTATCTCTTAAAACGATTCAAAACTTCTGTGTAATTCCCCTTAACTTCCTCAGGCAAAGAGTCAAACCAAGTACTAGCATCTTTCCTAAGGACCACCTCAAACATTTCTACACGTTCTTGATCGGTTACTATCCTCTTGATACGGCAAGACATCTTGAAATTTGCTAAAAATAATTCTGCATCCTCTCCAGGCTCTCCAAAGAAAAGAGGATATCCAGACATTTGGCGTTGGCTCTCCATTATTATGAAAGATTACAACACGAGTTACAATAAGGGATACAATAGAGATTTAGAACCACTCGCCTGCAAATGAAGAAGTGAAAAAATACCACTCTAGGTTTTCTTCTTCAGCTATCCAAGCTTCAATAAGGTCTCGATTTGTTTGATCAAAACAAAAGGGTAGACTATTGATGAGCTCTAAGAAGGGTTGAAATTCTTCAAAGCTAAGGCGATAAACAGAAATCTCTAGAACTTCATTTTCTGGATCCAAAAGAGCAACCACGTCCCAAGTGATAAATTGCACTTGCTCTACAATTCCCAATGCACAAGCGATTTGTATAAAAACTAGATCTTCATGCTCGTCGAAGGCCGTGAGAAAGTAGCAATTGACTAGGAGCTCCTTTCCTTCGAGTTCCACACAGTCGGAGTGAGGCAACCTTCTCACAATTTCATAAAGAACATCCTCATCAAGTCCAATCAAGTTTGCAAGATTTAAAGACTCCACTTGTGCTACAAAATTCCTGGACAAAAACTCCTTAGGATTATGGTTAAATCATTCAAAAGCATAAAGAGATTTACAATGTCTCTATGAACAAAGTGTCATAGAAAGTAGAGAAGGATGAGAATTTATACAAATTTGCAATCTTCTCTATGCTCTCTTTATTAAGACAAGCTCTGAATAGCTCCCTATCTCCTTTGTTGAAAGCGAAAGGAAGACTATTAATAAGACGCAAATGAGGGAAAAATTCACCAAATGTGAGTCTATGAAGCATGAACTCTGGCCGCAAGTTTCCTGAAGAGTCTTCCTCAATGGTGAAATGCACTCGCCAAACGCCAAATTTCACTCTATTTACCAATCTTAGGGCACACACTAGTTGGATGAATGCGCGGTCTTCCTTAGTGCCCAACAACAAGAGGAAAATGGAATCCACGCGTAGGACCTTCCGTCTTAACTTCACCACCCTCTTGTTATGAGGGAGACGCCTTACTACTTGCTCCTGCAACTCAATTGGTAATAGAGCTAGATCTCTAAGGATTGAACTTTCACTGCACACACATTCCCAGTTAGAACAAATGATCGTTTTTTTGTTTCTTGTAACAACTTGGACAAAGAAAAAACAAACATACACACTATTTTGTCGGGCTGCACTTCATTTTAAAATAAAATGAACACATGTACATCAAAAGAAGTGTGGTAGTTGATGAGAGGTAGAATGACAGGGTTTGGTGATGCAAGAATTTCTCCTACTCTTTGGGCACCAAACATGAACACCATACGTTGTTGAAAATGGATTTTCTACTAATTGCAACGTTTATTCTAATGTGTGGAGTAAATGAGGGGAAAACCTCTATTCCTGGGCCATTATCCATGGCCTATGCATGTCCTAATGCTTAAAACAAAACGAAAATATAGACGTCCAAACTAAGGTCGTACCTAATAAGAGGCAAAATAAAAGGATTTACTGAAGCATTTATCTCGGCCAACCTAAGAGGGCCTAAAATTCTACGAATGACACGTTGAAATTGCAACTTAGTACTAACAATTATGTGTACCTTTTGCCTTGCAATGGGAATGAAGGGACCATACAAATTCTCGTGATTCATGCAAGCTACTTGATTATGCTAAAGGTTGAGCCTTCACAAAACTACACAAGCCTGTCCTCAGTGGGGGCACCAATTTGAAGCGGTCCGGGGCGCGCAACAAGAAGAGCAACCTCTAGACACCCTTCAAGGCTCCCGTGCTGCTCAATGGGGATGGGGCACAACACAACACAAACCAAAACAACAAACCCACAACCAAATCCCAACTACACAAGGGGCACCACCTAGTTTAAGAGCGAACTAGGACGCAAAAGAGGAGAATCGTTAGAGCAACACACAAACAAGCAAGGAATTTATACTAACCCTAACACCAATGGAACACTCTCACACACTAAAACACGAGAGAGAGAGAGAGAGAGAGAGAGAGAGAGAGAGAGGGAGGGAGAGATAGTGGTCGGGCTGCTTTGAAACGTATCGGCAATGATCAAGCAAACACAACTATATATTTAAGAAAGAGAGAGAAAGGGGGAGGGGGTGCTTGTTGCATTAATACCTTCTTACAAATCTGTCATGACAAATCAAAGTGAGATTAGTATTTGTTCAATATAGCTTGCGTAAATTTCACCACAACACATCACAAGAAAAGCCACCCCAATCACTGTCTTAAAGCCAGGGGAGTCCTCTCCACCCTGTCGCCCTCTTACAGTATGTGGGATTTATGGCTAGATTGATGACAACACCAGAGACAAGCTATCAAGAACTTAACAAAAAACACCAAGACACTTACGCATCATTGTTGTCCATTACTTCACGTTGGAAGGGAGACAAAGTATCCAAGCTTAGTCCAAATCCACCCTCCTTGATTCAGCAAATGTTGGGCTTACACTAGTAGGAGAAATGATAGATTTTCCTACTCTCAATTGAATTATCACTCTCTCTCTTACAATGGCATAGAGTTCCCTTGCTAATCCCCTATTACAACACATGCACATGCATAAGACAATGAGCTTCCACTCAAGAGCTCCTTCTAGAGAGGTTGAGCTTGGCTTCTCAAGCTATAGCATAGTGCTCTTGCTTATGGCTCCCCTTTTGTGCTAGCTACACCCTCCTTTTATAGCAATTTTGAAGGCTAGGGTTACTCCTCTAACCATGGTTGGGTTAGATTTTCAGCAATTTATCTAATTTCTTTTGCTTGGAATTATCAAGAAGTTGGTGAGGAAAGAGAGAGGAGAGAAATGGAGGTGATAGGACTTTTCATAGTGGGTTAGTGTTAGTAGAGTTAGTATTAATTTACAAATGGAATTGGATATTTACAATGGGAGTATCCATGTAGGATACAAATAAGGAAGAAAAAAACTCTTAAGAGGTAAGAAAAGGTGGATTTCTTACAAGGTTGATGCTCCAAGTGTCTTGAGTAGGGCCGATTTTGACGCTTGTTGACGGTCCACTAGCTTTGACGGTACATTTTTTCTCCACTCTTGACCTTCCTTGAGAGACAAGGTAATTGAAGCTGAGTAATCAACCACCATGATGCTGTCTTTTAAGAGAAGAGGCTGAATTTTGTGGTTTTTTTTATAGATATGGGTAAATTGGAGGAGGAAAAATGAGACTAGGTGGTCAATTTTTGAATGGAATTGTGTGTGGGAGGTATGAGTTCACCATGGTTTCTCTTATTCTTCAAGGTTGAGGAGAAGGTGAGTAGGGTGCAGAGAGGAGTGGTGAGAGAGGTGGGGATGATGAGTGGAGAAGTGTGTGTGAAAGAGGAAAATGATAAAGTGGAAGAGAGAGTGTGGCTGCATAGCATGGGAAAACTGGGGTCCACTAAAAAAATCATAGCTCACAGCTCGTAGCTCAAAAAAATATGAAAAAATTTGAGGCAAAAGTTCAGCCCACGAGCTACAACTTTTGTTTGTATCACCTTTTCAAATTCGGAGAGCAAGTGAACTTTAAAAATTCAGCAAAACCGATCGTTTTTTTTCCACTGCACAGGTCCTTGTGGGGTCCTTCTTTGGATGATTCTTTTGAATACCTCCAAGAGTGAGCCCTCCATAGTGCATGTATGCATGCCACCTACCCTTGACCTTATTTGGTAGGTCTATAATTGAAGATATTGTTGAGATTAGGATATAAGTGAATAGTACAACTAAGAAAATCAAATATTGAGGGGTCTAAAAAATATGTACATGTCAAATATAAATAATATAAGTGGAAAAAATATAAAGGGGTCAAAAAAATCTCTCTCATTATGAGGCTACCATAAAAAGATAAATATTTTTGGTGTTTTAATTTTTTAGAAAAAAACAAAATAGATGTAGGAAGGGAAAAATCAAAATAGTGAAAAAATATACACATAAATAAAACTAGTTTTTTTGGATTTTTGTTGGGGTGGAGTTACACCAAATATAAGAGAAGCTTACATGAAAATATTTCTATATGGAATAAAGAGTATGAAAAATGGTAAGAAAAAATTGTGGTAATGGTGAGGCAATGTACAGAGCATAAATAACACACCTAGGTAGAAATATTTAAATAAATACCAAAATAATTATGAAAAAATCTTTTATTTAGGCCCTATATATAAAGAAATATTTACATACGCATGGGCCATAATATACTTATATTTTTTTATTTTTTTATTTATTTTTTTGGCTAGCCCAATGACTAGCTAATTGAGGGTTTTTTAAGAAGATATGGGAAAAGTCCCGTGACACACGCACGCTATGTACAGTGAAATGGTAGGGATAGCCACAGTGTTTGGGTGATTTTGGGTGTTTTGGGTGATTTTTGGTAGGGTGAGGTAACTCAATGTGGTAATCAAAAGAGCCGAAAAAAAAACGGCTATCATTATTAGCCTCCCCCTGGTGATGGGTTATATTCATGTACCATCATAGAGCATTTCTTTTCCAAAGAGAGTTGCTTCAGAGTCCTTTGACAAGATCTTCATTGTTTGGCCCCTCACCAATTTTGGTTGGAGTTACACTAATGCTTCATGTAACAATACTTACATGAGGACAGCGGGCCTTGGGGACAGATCTTTGGTAGATCCTTTGGTAGAAGGCGACTCAAAAAATAGGGCTTCAAGCGATACCCGTTTTTACCTTCCTGGAGTGGCTTTACCATTCAAGTCCATAAGCTGATAGTAACTAGAATTGAAAGCCTTCTTGGACCATGTATGGCCCTTGCCATCTTGTTTTCAAACTTTGGCATCAAAAACGATTATCGAGTCGATTGTCATACTTAGCACCAGATCTCCTTCATTGATGCCTTTGTCCTTTAGTTTCTTGTCAAGCTTCTCTTTCGCCTGCGGGCTTTTCCTCTTCTAGGCACTCGTATTGCTGCTTCTCTTTTTCCACTCAAGCTCAGCTAAAGGTAAGGAAGTCGATCCATCCATGCTTCTTGATCATCTTGTGCTGATTTGCCATGAAGTCGCATTTTGGAATGTTTAGCTCAATTGGCTGTAAAAGCCTCTTGACCATAGACCAAGTGGTGAAATGGTGTGGAACTCCGTGGCTTCCCTATATGTGGTTCGATACGCCCACAAGGCACCATCCAAGAAGTCATCCCACAAACTTTGTCTTGTTTTTCACCATCTTCTAATGATGCCTGCAATGACACCATTAGCTTTTTCTACCAAACCATTTGATGGGGATAGTAGGGTGTACTGTTGATGATGTAGAATGTGAAGTTTCTTCACAGGACTTCTCTGAGCAATCCCTTCCTAAAACCCTGGACCATTATCAGAAACAATCTCAAAAGGTGTGCCAAAATCTACAACAAATGTGAGTGTAGACGAATTTGCTCACTGTCTTCTCATTTACCTTTGCCACACTTTGTGCTTCCACCACCTAGTCATTAGTCGACAGCCACTAGAATGTAGAGTTTACCATTTTTTGTCCTAGGCAGAGGACCCATAACATCAATGCCCCACTTTTCAAAGGGTCCATTTGCAAGCACGATTTGCCTTGGACCAAATAAAACCAATCTTCTATTTCCCATTTACCTGACAATTGTGACAACTTTTCCACCAATCTTGGACATCCACATGCAGGACTTGGCCAAACATACCCTGCAAGCAAATCTTCTTCTTCACAGTTTAATTTCTTGCGCAAAATGGACCAACCACATGCTTCTTCATGCAAACCTTTTTAGAATGGGCTGGAATTTCCTCAATAGTTGGTACTCCTCTGCAATACTTGATCCCTCCCTCTTTGATAGGGGAGCCTTCTAAGAAGAGATACATGCTTGCCTTCTTCATGAGTCTCCTGTTCTGAGCTTTTTGTGAAGTCTGGTGGAAATCACCCTCCAAAATGTAGCCAATGATGGGAGCCAATGACTCCCAATCCCTGGTCAACCTCGGTTGCTTCACAGCAGCCGCCACCATGATGACCTGCACTTCTTTATTTACACATGCAACGGCTTGTTGTGCAAGTAAATCAGCATCTTCATTTTGTTTCCTAGGAATATGATATAATTTGCACCTCCTCAAATTGATTAAATAGCCTACGAATGGCATGAACTTTTGTCCTTAAGCTTTCATTCTTGCATGCCCAAATGCCTAAAATCTGTTTAACAATGAGAAGTGCATCTCCTTTTACCATGAGACGTTGTATCCCTTGGCCATTTCACATCTTCAAACCATGAAGTAGAGCGTCATATTCTGCTTCATTGTTGCTAGCCGAACTTGGTAGATTGAACTTCTCTTTCATGACCACCTCTCCACTTGGGTTGAGCAACACTGGCCCTCCCCCTGCTTTTCCTGTGGCTCGACAAAAAAAGCTCATCAAAAGAACAAGGTATAAAAGCATTAGGAATACTTTTTGGTGGTGGCAATGGTAGGGTCTTTACTTCAGGCACCTTAATATCCTTTTTCTATGCACCCTATAAGTGAGAATCCCTGCCAATTGTGCACGCACACTATTTTCTACCTTGAAAGAGTATTGAAACTCTTGCAACTCCATAATCCACTTTGAGATCCTAGTACTAAGATTCATTTGAGATGACACCCCAAGGGAACAAATTTTCTGCAGTGAGAATTACAAACGGTTTTGGGTAGCAGGTAGGATCTAAACTTTCTCACCGCAAACATGAGAGAAAGCATCATGAGTTCTGCTTCTGTGTGGTCTCTCTCCAAAGCATTCATGACCCTACTAGCAAAAGTAGATGGGTTGCATCCTTGTACTGTGGGGATCTTGTTGTAGCAACACAGCACCAATTGTTTCTTTCCCAGCACTAGAGCTAACAAAAGAATGTGGATCCCAACAAGGAGGCATGAGTGTTGGTAGCTCTGACAAAATGACTTTAATGTTTTAAAAAGTACTCTTCAAGCTCATCAGACCATGCAAAATTCTACTTGTGTGTGTCAACTTTTGCAAAGGGTGAAGTAACTCCGAGGCTAAGTGAAATGAAGCGTGACATATACTTCACCTTTTGAATGAATGAGATGACCTCCTTAAGACTCTAGGTGATGTGTTGGTGGTTTGTAATGGTAGCTCAATAAGAGCCTTTGCCTTTGAGGGATCCACCTCAATGCCTTTATAGGAAACCTTGTGACCAAGCAAGATCACTTCATCCTCAGCTATGTGACACTTGTCGGGGTTGAGTTGACCTCCCATGTCATAGAGCTTCTTTAAAACCTTCTTCTTACCCATTGTAGATGCAATGATTTTGAGCTATAAATGCAAAAATCATCAATTAAAAACCCTAATGGACTTTCCAAAGAATGCTTGAAACACCATGTTCATGGAAGCGGTTGGAAAGTTGCAGGAGCATTTGTCAGGCCAAAATGGCATGACTCTAAAAGCATAACAACCCCAAGGAGTGATATAAAGGTTGTTTTCAATTGATCCTCCAATGCGATACCTATTTGAAAGTAACCCGAAGTAGCCATCACACACAGTGTACTTCTCAAGACCAGCTACTTCATTTAGTATCTTCATCCTGAAATGGGAGGGGAAAGTGATCTCTTTTTGTTGCCTCATTAAGTGGACGATAATCCACACACACCCTCCACTTGCCGTTTTTTTAGGAGTGACAACAACGGGAGAGACCCACTCTGAGTTTCTCCACTGGATAAATGAAACCTACTGCTAGAAGCTTTCTTACCACCTTGAGTAGAGCTGCTCTCCTTAATGACTCCTAGCCTTCGTAGCTTTTGAGCCTTAGGTGTGGCCTCTGGCTTTCAACTCAATCTTCTGTTGAACAACATCTACTCCACGCACATCGGTGTAGTCTTTAGCAAAAAGCCTCGGAAATTTCCTTAGCACACATTTTGAACTCCTCTCTTTCATCCTTTGTAAGTGTTGTAGACAAACATACCTTCTAACATTCCTTCATCTTCCACCTTTTGGTTCTTTGAGGACCTACCTCCTCCAAGCCTTGACAAGAGGTCTCTTGGTTGCTTGGCTTAAACCTTACCCCCATGACCTTCGATGGAAGACTCCTCTTCATCGTAATGCTGCCGCTACTTTCTTCTTCTGAAGTGCTATCGGTCCAACCTTCTTCCGTCTCCACTTGAGATGAATTTCTTCATGGAGCTCCTCTTGGCGTTGCTCCTTCATGTCAAAGACAACCTTCTTATGATCGTCATTCCTGCAAATTAATTTCCCACTCTCCCAATCCTGCAAAGCTCGCATTTCATTAGCCATGGTCTTCCTAGGTTACATGGGTAACCATTTCCCTTGGTAGACATGACATAAAAATCCACTGCCTTCTTAATGCCAAAGGCCCTCCACAAAAACATTTTTTTTACAAATGCCTACGCACCTAGCCTTGCTATTGTTTGCCATTTTCACTTTGATTTCAGGTGTCTCATGGATGTGCATGCCTAGTCTTTGCATGAGCCCTTCTGTTCATGATGCAAATTTGTGCACCCCCATCCACTAGACCTTTCCTAACCAATCTTCCTTTTATGTAACAATCTAGCACAGGTGTAATATCCTCATTCATTCAGCATGTGCAATTTTTACAACAGGAAAAACTCTCTTTTACCTTTTTCCTAGTGCTAATTGCCTTTGTTAAATCCCTCCTAACTTGTGGGCATAATGCAAGAAACTGTGGCCATGAGATATCAAGACCCTTACCTCGCATGTCTTCCAACACGTTGTATGGAGCCATACCATGTCCAAGAGGGAAGTCTTGGGGAGATTGATACGACGTCGAGTCTTCTTAGCTTCCTTGGTCTCTTTTGACTTCTTGCCTTGTCCATGGTCACTCTGTGATGGGACACCCTCTTTCTCTTTACCTTTTCCTCGGCCACGCTTAATGCCATTTTGCTAGTTTGCTTCTCTCTATGTCTCCTTGGAACCAAACCCCCATGTAAAAACCTATCATGGTCACTCCAAGTGGTGAGAAATAATAACTGGAGCATCCTTCTCTCCATGTTTCAATGGACCCTAGGTTGGACAACTGGTGGACCTTGGAACCAATCCCCTATGTAAAACATATCATGGACATTCCAAGTGGTGATAACGAATACCCTTTAGGATATAGGCTTATAGGTTTGACAAGTGGTGGACCTTAACACCCAGATCTTATTAATATAAGGACATAGACTGGAAAAGTGGTGAACCTTGAGACCAAACCACTCATGCTACTAGCGATAATAGGTTGGACAAGTGGTGGAGCTTGAATGTAAACCACCCATGTACAAAATATCGTGGGTTTAAGGTATTTCGATGAAGCCTAGCCTCTTGGAGACATGGTGCAGCTTGCTTCTCTTCATGTTTCAATGGAGCTTATCTTGGACAAATGGTGGAGCATCCTTCTCTCCATGTTTCAATGGACCCTAGCTTGGACAAGTGATGGACCTTTCCTTCTCTCTATGTTTCAATAGACTTAACTTGGACAAGTGGTGGACCTTGGAACCAAGCCCCCATGTAAAACCTATCATGGTCACTCCAAGTGGTGAGAAAGAATAACCTTTATAGGTTGGACAAGTGGTGGATCTTAACACCCAAAAACTTTTAATATAATGACATAGAGTGGAAAAGTGGTGAATCTTGAGACCATACTACTGATGCTACTAGCGATAATAGGTTGGACAAGTGGTGGACCTTGAATGTAAACCACCCATGTACAAAATATCGTGGGTTTAAGGTATGTCGATGGAGCCTAGCATCTTAGAGACATGGTGCAGCCTGCTTCTCTTCATGTTTCAATGGAGCCTATCTTGGACAAATGGTGAAGCATCCTTCTCTTTATGTTTCAATGGACCCGAGCTTGAACAAGTGGTGGATCTTTGCTTCTCTCTATGTTTCAATAGAGTTAGCCTTGATAAGTGGTGGACCATGGAACCAAACCCCCATGTAAAACCTATCATGGTCACTCCAAGTGGTGAGAAAGAATAACCTTTAAGATATAGCCTTATAGGTTGGACAAGTGGTGGACCTCAACACCCAGATATTCTTAATATAATGACATCGTCGAAAAGTGTTGAATCTTGAGACCAAACCACTCATGCTACTAGCAATAATAGGTTGGAAAAGACGTGGAACTTGAATTTAAACCCGCCATGTACAAAATATCGTGGGTTTAAGGTATTTCGATGGAGCCTAGCATCTTGGAGACATGGTGCAACTTGCTCCTCTTTATGTTTCAATGGAGCCTATCTTGGACAAATGGTGGAGCATCCTTCTCTCTATGTTTCAATGGACCCGAGCTTGGACAAGTGGTAGACCTTAGAACCACACCCCCATGTAAAACCTATCATGGTCACTCCAAGTGGCGAGAAAGAATACCCTTTAAGATATAGCGTTATAGGTTGGACAAGTGGTGGACCTTAACACCTAGATCTTCTTGATATATTGACATAGAGTGCAAAAGTGGTGAATCTTGAGACCAAACTAGTCATGCTACTAGCGATAATAGGTTGGACAAGTGGTGGACTTTGAATGTAAACCCCCCCCATGTATGACATATCATGGGTTCAAGGTATTTCGATGGAGCCTAGCATCTTGGACACATGGTGCATCTTGCTTCTCTTCATGTTTAAATGGAGCTTATCTTGGACAAATGGTGGAGCATCCTTCTCTCCATGTTTCAATGGACCCTAGTTTGGACAAGTGGTGGACCTTTGCTTCTCTCTATGTTTCAATAGAG
The DNA here is from genome assembly GCF_014529385.1 of Adiantum capillus-veneris. Taxonomy (NCBI): domain Eukaryota; kingdom Viridiplantae; phylum Streptophyta; class Polypodiopsida; order Polypodiales; family Pteridaceae; genus Adiantum; species Adiantum capillus-veneris. Next base: position 19,346,457 of record NC_140949.1, on the reverse strand, counting down.
TTCGCTTGGACAAGTGGTGGACCTTGGAAGAAAAACCCCATGTAAAACCTATCATGGTCACTCCAAGTGGTGACAAAGAATAACCTTTAAGATATAGCCTTATAAATTCGACAAGTGGTGGACCTTAACAACAAGATCTTCTTAACATAATAACATAGAGTGGAAAAGTGGTGAATCTTGAGAAAAATCATTCATGCTACTAGCGATAATAGGCTGGAAAAGTGGTGGATATTGAATGTAAACCCCCCATGTACAAAATATCGTGTGTTTAAGGTATTTTGATGGAGCCTAGACTCTTGGAGACATGGTGCAGCTTGCTGCTCTTCATGTTTCAATGGAACCTATCTTGGACAAATGGTGGAGCATCGTTCTCTCCATGTTTAAATGGACCCTAGCTTTGACAAGTGGTGGACCTTTACTTCTCTCTATGTTTCAATAGACTTAGCTTGGACAAGTGGTGGACATTGGAACCAAACCTCCATGTAAAACCTATCATGGTCTTTCAAGGTGACCAGAAAGAATACCCTTGAAGATATAGACTTATACGTTGGACAAGTGGTGGACCTTAACACCCAGATGTTCTTAATATAATGACATAGAGTGGAAAACTGGGGAATCTTGAGACCAAACCACACATGCTACTAGCGATAATAGGTTGGAAAAAAGGTGGACCTTGAATGTAAACCCCCCATGTAGGAAATATCGTGGGTTTAAGGTATTTCAATGGAGCCTAGCTCCTTGGAGACATGGTGCAACTTGCTTCTCTTCATGTTTCAATGGAGCCTATCTTGGACCAATGGTGGAGCATCCTTCTCTCTATATTTCAATGGACCCTAGCTTGGACAAGTGGTGGACATTGGAACCAAACCCCCATGTAAAACCTATCATGGTCTTTAAAGGTGACAAAAAAGAATACCCTTTTATATATAGCCTTATACGTTGGACAAGTGGTGGGCCTTAACACCCAGATCTTCTTAATATAATGACAGAGAGTGGAAAAGTGGTTAATCTTGAGACCAAACCACTCATGCTACTAGCGATAATAGATTGGACAAGTGGTGGACCTTGAATGTAAACCCCCCATGCATAAAATATCGAGGGTTTAAGGTATTTGGATGAAGCCTAGAATCCTGGAAACATGGTGCATCTTTCTTCTCTTTAAGTTTTAATGGAGCTTATCTTGGACAAATGGTGGAGCATTCTTTTCTCCATGTTTCAATGGACCCTATCTTGGACAAGTGGTGGACCTTTGCTTCTGTCTATGTTTCAATAGAGTTAGCTTGGACAAGTGGTGGACCTTTGAAGCAAACCCCCATGTAAAACCTATCATGGTCACTCGAAGTGGTGAGAAAGAAAAACCTTTAAGATATAGCCTTATAGGTTGGAAAACTGGTGGACCTTAACAACCAGATCTTCTTAATATATTGACATAGAGTGGAAAAGTGGTGAATATTGAGACCAATAATTCATGCTACTAGCCATAATAGGTTGGACAAGTGGTGGAGCTTGAATGTAAACCCCCCATGTACAGAATATCGTGGGTTGATGGTATTTCGATGGAGCCTAGCCTCTTGGAGACATGGTGCAGCTTGCTTCTCTTCATGTTTCAATGGAGCCTATCTTGGACAAATAGTGGAGCATCCTTCTCTCCATGTTTTAATGGACCCTAGATTGGACAAGTGATGGACCTTTGCTTCTCTCTATGTTTCAATAGAGTTAGCTTCGACAAGTGGTGGACCTTGGAACCAAACCCCCATGTAAAACCTATCATGGTCAATCCAAGTGGTGAGAAAGAATAACCTTTAAGATATAGCCTTATAGGTTGGACAAGTGGTGGACCTTAACACCCAGATATTGTTAATATAATGACATAGAGTGGAAAAGTGGTGAATCTTGAGACAAGACTACTCATGCTACTAGCGATAATAGGTTGGACAAGTGGTGGACCTTGAATGTAAACCCCCCATGTACGAACTATCGTGGGTTTAAGGTATTTCGATGGAGCCTAGCATCTTGAAGACATGGTGCAGCTTGCTTCTATTCATGTTTCATTGGACCCTATCTTGGACAAATGGTGGAGTATCCTTCTCTCTATTTTTTCATGGACCCTAGCTTGGACAAGTGGTGGACCTTTACTTCTCTCCATGTTTCAATGGACCCTAGCTTGGACAAGTGGTGGACCTTTCATTCTCTCTATGTTTCAATAGAGTTAGCTTAGACAAGTGGTGGACCTTGGAACCAAACTGCCAGGTAAAACCTATCATGGTCACTCCAAGTGGTGAGAAAGAATAACCTTTAAGATATATCCTTATAGGTTGGACAAGTGGTGGACCTTAACACCCAGATATTCTTAATATAATGACATAGAGTGGAAAAGTGGTGAATCTTGAGACAAGACTACTCATGCTACTAGCGTTAATAGGTTGGACAAGGGGTGGACCTTGAATGTAAACCTACATGTAAGACATATCCTGGGTTTAAGGTATTTCGATGGAGCATAGCATCTTGGAGACATGGTGCAGCTTGCTTCTCTTCATGTTTCAATGGAGCCTATCTTGGACAAATGGTGGAGCATCCTTCTCTCCATGTTTCAATAAACCCTAGCTTAAACAAGTGGTGGACCTTTGCTTCTCTCTACGTTTCAATAGAGTAAGCTTAGACAAGTGGTGGACCTTGGAACCAAACCCCCATGTAAAATCTATCATGCTCACTCCAAGTGGAGAGATAGAATAGCCTTTAAGATATAGCCTTATAGCTTGGACAAGTGGTGGACCTTAACAAACGGATCTTCTTATTATAATGACATAGAGTGGAAAAGTGGTGAATCTTGAGACCAATCATTCATGCTACTAGCGATAATAGGTTGGACAAGTGGTGGAGCTTGAATGTAAACCCCCCATGTACAAAATATACTGGGTTTAAGGTATTTCGATGGAGCCTAGCCTCTTGAAGACATGGTGCAGCTTGCTTCTCTTCATATTTCAATCGAGCCTATCTTGGGCAGATGGTGGAGCATCCTTCTCTCCATGTTTCAATGGATCCTAGCTTCGACAAGTGGTGGATCCTTGCTTCTCTCTATGTTTCAATAGAGTTAGCTTGGACAAGTGGTCGACCTTGGAACCAAACCCCCATGTAAAACCTATCATGGTCACTCCAAGCGGTAAGAAAGAATAACCTTTAAGATATAGCCTTATAGGTTGCAAAACTGGTGCACCTTAACACCCAGGTCTTCTTAAAATAATGACATAGAGTGAAAACGTGGTGAATCTTGAGACCAAACCACTCATGCTACTAGAGATAATAGGGTGGACAAGTGGTGGACCTTGAATGTAAACCCCGCATGTACAAAATATCATGGGTTTAAGGTATTTTGATGGAGCGTAGCATCTTGGAGACATGGTGCAGCTTGCTCCTCTTCACGTTCCAATGGAGCCTATCTTCGACAAGTGGTAGACCTTTGCTTCTCTCTATGTTTCAATAGAGTTAGCTTGGACAAGTGGTGGACATTGAAACCTAACCCCCATGTAAAACCTATCATGGTCACTCCAAGTAGTGAGAAAGAATAACCTTCAAGATATAGCGTTATAGGTTGGACAGGTGGTGGACCTTAACACCCAGATCTTCTTAATATAATGACATAGACTGGAAAAGTGGTGACTCTTGAGACCAAACCACTCATGCTACTAGCGATAATAGGTTGGACAAGTGGTGGACCTTGAATGTAAACCCCCCATGTATGAAATATTGTGGGTTTAAGGTATTTCGATGGAGCCTAGCATCTTGGAGACATGGTGCATCTTGCTTCTCTTCATGTTTCAATGGCTAGCTTGCACAAGTGGTGGACCTTTGCTTCTCTGTATGTTTCAATAGAGTTAGCCTGGACAAGTGGTGGACCTTGGAACCAAACCTCCATGTAAAACCTATCATGGTCACTCCAAGTGGTGAGTAATAAACCTTTAAGATATAGCCTTATAGGTTGGACAAGTGGTGGACCTTAACAACCAAATCTTCTTAATATAATGACATAGAGTGGAAAAGTGGTGAATCTTGAGAACAATCATTCATGCTACTAGCGATAATATGTTGGACAAGTGGTGGAGCTTGAATGTAAACCCCCCGTGTACAAACTATCTTGGGTTTAAGGTATTTCCATGGAGACTAGCCTCTTGGAGACATGGTGCAGCTTTCTTATCTTCATGTTTCAATGGAGCCTATCTTGGACAAATGGTGGAGCATCCTTCTCTCCATGTTTCAATGGACCCTAGGTTGGACAACTGGTGGACCTTGGAAGCAATCCCCTATCTAAAACATATCATGGCCATTCCAAGTGGTGATAAAGAATACCCTTTAAGATATAGCCTTATAGGTTTGACAAGTGGTGGACCTTAACACCCAGATCTTCTTAATATAATGACATAGACTGGAAAAGTGGTGAACCTTGAGACAAAACCACTCATGCTACTAGCGATAATAGGTTGGAAAAGTGGTGGAGCTTGAATGTAAAACCCCCATGTACAAAATATCGTGGGTTTAAGGTATTTCGATGGAGCCTAGCCTCTTGGAGACATGGTGCTGCTTGCTTTTCTTCATGTTTCAATGGAGCCTATCTTGGACAAATGGTGGAGCATCCTTCTCTCCATGTTTCAATGGACCCTAGCTTGGACAAGTGATGGACCTTTCCTTCTCTCTATGTTTCAATAGAGTTAACTTGGACAAGTGGTGCACCTTGGAACCAAGCCCCCATGTAAAACCTATCATGGTCACTCCAAGTGGTGAGAAAGAATAACCTTTAAGATATAGCCTTATAGGTTGGAAAAGTGGTGGACCTTAACACCCAGATATTCTTAATATAATGACATAGACTTGAAAAGTGGTGAATCTTGAGACCAAACCACTCATGCTACTAGTGATAATGGGTTGGACAAGTGGTGGAGCTTGAATGTAAACCCCCCATGTACAAAATATCGTGGGTTTAAGGTATTTCGATGGAGCCTAGCCTCTTGGAGACATGGTGCTGCTTGTTTTTCTTCATGTTTCAATGGAGCTTATCTTGGACAAATGGTGGAGCATCCTTCTCTCCATGTTTCAATGGACCCTAGCTTGGACAAGTGATGGACCTTTCCTTCTCTCTATGTTTCAATAGAGTTAACTTGGACAAGTGTTTCACCTTGGAACCAAGCCCCCATGTAAAACCTATCACGGTCACTCCAAGTGGTGACAAAGAATAACCTTTAAGATATAGCCTTATAGGTTGGACAAGTGGTGGACCTTAACACCTAGATATTCTTAATATAATGACATAGAGTGGAAAAGTGGTGAATCTTGAGACAAGACTACTCATGCTACTAGCGATAATAGGTTGGACAAGTGTTGGACCTTGAATGTAAACCTACATGTACGAAATATCGTGGATTTGAGGTATTTCGATGGAGCATAGCATCTTGGAGACATGGTGCGGCTTGCTTCTCTTCATGTTTCAATGGAGCCTATCTTGGACAAATGGTGGAGCATCCTTCTCTCCATGTTTCAATAAACCCTAGCTTGAACAAGTGGTGGACCTTTGCTTCTCTCTATGTTTCAATAGAGTTAGCTTAGACAAGTGGTGGACCTTGGAACCAAACCCCCATGTAAAATCTATCATGCTCACTCCAGGTGGAGAGATAGAATAGCCTCTAAGATATAGCCTTATAGCTTGGACAAGTGGTGGACCTTAACAAACGGATCTTCTTAATATAATGACATAGAGTGGAAAAGTGGTGAATCTTGAGACCAATCATTCATGCTACTAGCAATAATAGGTTGGACAAGTGGTGGAGCTTGAATGTAAACCCCCCATGTACAAAATATACTGGGTTTAAGGTATTTCGATGGAGCCTAGCCTCTTGAAGACATGGTGCAGCTTGCTTCTCTTCATATTTCAATCGAGCCTATCTTGGGCAGATGGTGGAGCATCCTTCTCTCCATGTTTCAATAGATCCTAGCTTCGACAAGTGGTGGATACTTGCTTCTCTCTATGTGTCAATAGAGTTAGCTTGGACAAGTGGTGGACCTTAGAACCAAACCCCCATGTAAAACCTATCATGGTCACTCCAAGGGGTAACAAAAAAATAACCTTTAAGATATAGCCTTATAGGTTGAAAAATTGGTGCACCTTAACACCCAGATCTTCTTAATATAATGACATAGAGTGAAAATGTGGTGAATCTTGAGACCAAACCACTCATGCTACTAGAGATAATAGGTTGGACAAGTAGTGGACCTTGAATGTAAACCCCGTATGTACAAAATATCATGGATTTAAGGTATTTTGATGGAGCGTAGCATCTTGGAGACATGGTGCAGCTTGCTCCTCTTCACGTTCCAATGGAGCCTATCTTGGACAAGTGGTGGACCTTTGCTTCTCTCTATGTTTCAATAGAGTTAGCTTGGACAAGTGGTGGACATTGGAACCAAACCCCCATGTAAAACCTATCATGGTCACTCCAAGTGGTGAGAAAGAATAACCTTTAAGATATAGCCTTATAGGTTAGACAGGTGGTGGACCTTAACACCCAGATCATCTTCATATAATGACATAGACTTGAAAAGTGGTGAATCTTGAGACCAAACCACTCATGCTACTAGCGATAATAGGTTGGACAAGTGGTGCACCTTGAATGTAAACACCCCATGTACAAAATATTGTGGGTTTAAGGTATTTCGATGGAGCCTAGCATCTTGGAGACATGGTGCATCTTGCTTCTCTTCATGTTTCAATGGAGCCTATCTTGGACACATGGTGGAGCATCCTTCTCTCCATCTTTCAATGGCTAGCTTGCACAAGTGGTGGACCTTTGCTTCTCTCTATGTTTCAATAGAGTTAGCCTGGACAAGTGGTGGACCTTGGAACCAAACCCCCATGTAAAACCTATCATGGTCACTCCAAGTGGTGATAAAGAATACCCTTTAAGATATAGCCTTATAGGTTGGACAAGTGGTGAACCTTAACACCCAGATCTTCTTAATATAATGACATAGACTGGAAAAGTGGTGAACCTTGAGACCAAACCACTCATGCTACTAGCGATAATAGGTTGGACAAGTGGTGGACCTTGAATGTAAACCCCCCATGTATAAAATATCGTGGGTTTAAGGTATTTCGATGGAGCCTAGCATCTTGGAGACATGGTGCATCTTGCTTCTCTTCATGTTTCAATGGAGCCTATCTTGGATACATGGTGGAGCATCCTTCTCTCCATGTTTCAATGGCTAGCTTGCACAAGTGGTGGACCTTTGCTTCTCTCTATGTTTCAATAGAGTTAGCCTGAACAAGTGGTGGACCTTGGAACCAAACCCTTATGTAAAACCTATCATGGTCACTCCAAGTGGTGAGAAATAATAACCTTTAAGATATAGCCTTATAGGTTGGACAAGTGGTGGACCTTAACAACCAAATCTTCTTAATATAATGACATAGAGTGGAAAAGTGGTGAATCTTGAGAACAATCATTCATGCTACTAGCGATAATAGGTTGGACAAGTGGTGGAGCTTGAATGTAAACCCCCCATGTACAAAATATATATCTTGGGTTTAAGGTATTTCCATGGAGACTAGCCTCTTGGAGACATGGTGCAGCTTTCTTCTCTTCATGTTTCAATGGAGCCTACCTTGTACAAATGGTGGAGCATCCTTCTCTCCATGTTTCAATGGACCCTAGGTTGGACAACTGGTGGACCTTGGAACCAATCCCCTATGTAAAACATATCATGGCCATTCCAAGTGGTGATAAAGAATACCCTTTAAGATATAGCCTTATAGGTTTGACAAGTGGTGGACCTTAACACCCAGATCTTCTGAATATAATGACATAGACTCGAAAAGTGGTGAATCTTGAGACCAAACCACTCATGCTACTAGCGATAATAGGTTGGACAAGTGGTGGACCTTGAATGTAAATCCCCCATGTACGAAATAATATGGGTTTAAGGTATTTCAATGGAGCCTAGCATCTTGGAGACATGGTGCAGCTTGCTTCTCTTCATGTTTCAATCAAACCTGGCTTCGACAAATGGTGGAGCACCCTTCTCTCCATGTTTTAATGGACCCTAGATTGGACAAGTGGTGGACCTTTGCTTCTCTCTATGTTTCAATAGAGTTACCTTGGACAAGTGGTGGACCTTGGAACAAAACCCCTATGTAAAACCTATCATCTGCATTCCAAGTGGTGGAAAATAATACCATTTAAGATATACCTTTATAGGTTGGACAAGTGGTGGACCTTAACACCCAGATCTTCTTAATATAATGACATAGAGTGGAAAAGTGGTGAATCTTGAGACCAAACCACTCATGCTACTAGGAATAATAGGTTGGACAAGTGGTGGACCTTGAATTTAAACCCCACATATACAAAATATCGTCGGTTTAAGGTATTTCAATGGAGCCTAGCATCTCGGAGACGTGGTGCAGCTTGCTTCTCTTCATGTTTCAATGGAGCCTAGCTTGGACAAGTGGTGGACCTTTGATTGTCTCTATGTTTCAATAGAGTTAGTCTATATTAGACAATTAGTAGACCTCGAATCTCTCCATGTTGTCTAGAGCTAAGCTTGGACAAGTGGTGGACCTTGCTTCTCTCTTCCCTTAGTCTACTAGCCTAAAAGATCACTATGTATACCTGCTTAGATCTAGCTTGAACAAGTGGTGGACGTTGTATTCACACAAACTTAATCCATTACAAAAAAGTATATGTTAAAATAACATTTGGTTTTGTTTTATTTTAGGAAAGATGGCTCCAAAAAAACAGGTTGCAAGGGTTGCTTTCTCAGTTGACTATACTTGCAAAGATCTTAGGAAATGTTATTTGGACATACATGGTATAGAGGGTGCACAATTTCATAAGGTGCATCTATTCATTGCCAAAAAGGAGAATGACAGCGTTTTTGAAGATGTTGGACAAGTTGTGGAAGCATCTGTCTCTATAGTTGATAGTCATCCTGAGGTGGAATGCATTGACATTCTAGTTCCAATGAATCTAGAATTTCAACTATCTCCAGGATCATATGAATTGGAGCGCATGTGTAGAAACAAAGAAGAGACAATGTTTTCTCAAGGATGGAAGTTTGCAGAATCAAATCCAAATATCACAGCATATCAACTTCAAAGCTCCATCATTGCCACACTACAACGAAAAAAGGTGAAAGCTTCACGACCACCATCCACAAAGAAGCAAGCAAAAGTGCAGAAAGTAGTAGCTAAGCGAACTAGTTCCATTTTGGATGTAGACAATGCATCTTTGGCATCCTCATCAACAGAGGGTTCAATGTCAAAGATGAGAATTGTGGATTCAGATGTTTTAGAAGCTGAGGCCATGAAAGGACAAGAAAAAGATACAGGTGGAATGAATAAGTACATAAACTATTTTCCTTTCCAATATAGGGAATTTGATATCCCTATTCAAAATTGTTGGCTTGATCTTGATCACTATAATGAACATATATGGATAAAAAGCATGTTGAAAGTGTGTTATTTGGATTTTCACGGAGTACAACCAAGCCTGTAGCATGTGCATATTTGATGCCTGTTCGAAATGCAAAGTCAAAGAAGGAGACTCCTTTGGCAGTAGAAGAGGTAGAAGAGCAGAAAATTAAAGATTATCATTATTGGATTCTTGATGGGCAGCATTCATTCTATGCTGCAAAAGTTTTGCTTCACAATGAACAAAACAACAAAGAGATATTTGAAAGACTGATTACCGTGTATAAATTTAGAAAGGCTCGCATTGTTGTGAATGCTCCTCCATTTGTTGCAACTGCTATATCTGTAATTGAAAATGAGGAGGCTCAGGCATTGTATGTCAGACAACCTTACAGCCAAATATTGAGACATTTACGGAGTCAATGGATCTTCTCAGGACGACCACCAAAGGCAGCAAGTGGAATTGCAGAGGGACATGCATCTCGTACCGGATGGGATGTAAGTTATTTTCTTTGTCTTTTTGATAATGTTTTAACAAATCTTGCTCAATAGTTTAATTATTTCTCTATTTATTTTTAGGCTTTTCTTCGATTCGCAAGAATGAGTGCAGCAGCAAGTTGGATTGCTAAAGAGGCAAACATGGTCACGTACTCTGATTCAATTTATGATTGTTGTTGGATAGAAATCATTAAAAGTCTAGAAGAGGAGAATAAGAAACCCCCAACAACTATATTTAGATACCTTTGTGGCCTTGAGGAATCGGAGGTAAAACTATTCAAGAAGAGATTATAGATAAGAAGATTTTACTGTCAAAGAGTGCAAAGGATGGTGATGCAACTGACATGTATGATCGAATCAAGCAGTTGAAGCAAGACAAATTGATTCAAGATACACTTCTTGAAGGCTTCAACAATTTGAATGAGTCTTCACCATGTAAAGACTGGGAGGAGGTGGTCAAAATGTATAACATCAATGATATTGTTTATAAAACACTTTTAATGCTATGCGAGGAATGGCTCAGATCTAGTTTGAAGCGTGGAACAAAGAAATGGCTTTTCCAGATGGAGAAATAAAATACATGCAATGGGCAATTCACCTTCAAAAGGAGAAAATTGAGCCTAGAGATTTGCCATGGTCAATCTATGTGGTGAGCCTACAAATGGAAGGCAATCTCTACTTGATGCGCCACTTCAATAATAAAGTGCCTATTGGCTTATGTGTTTTAGATATGACAAAAAATGTTGGAGGCAATTTGAAGTGGAGTGAGGAGACATTTAACAATGCTTTGGATGGGATCTTGACTATTGCTGGAGGGTCAACAGATCCTGGATTTGTCTTTCTTGCATTTGCGGATTTCACTAACTTCACAAAATTGCAATGTTCCTTTCACGCCATGGGAGATAATCTGAGCTACCATTGTTGTGGTGCATTGCATCACTTTCCATCAGCTCCTTGCAAAGGAGCAATTCAATTCCTAACAGTTATTGCCTTCTTGGGACAAGGCAATGCATTTGAAGACCTATGAAGAAGATCAGAGGACCATCATATGCCAATTGATTGTTCTCTTCTTCAAGTCGTAGATAAAGATATGTCAGATTTGCAATATTTGAAGGCCAAAAAAAGAGCTTTGGTCAAGCACTACATTTGTACATATTGTTTTGAAGACTGCTAGCTTGTTGATGTTTTTGGTGATGGCTTCTTGGTTGCACAAGAAGGAATGCAACAGAAAAAAGAAGTTATATGCTTAGTTGACAGTGTGGAGGAGGCAAAAAAATGTGGAGACCATGCTGCTAGACTTTGTTAAGTCTCATGAAGATATAGAAAAATGGGTTGGACTTCAAAAATCCACTTTGCAATAAGATGACACTGTGCCTATTACAAAGGAGTGCTCTCCATGAAGAGAAGAAGAAGAACAACGACAACATCCTTTGTCAATGGAGGACTTTTTGGAAATGGAGACACGTATGTTTTGAGTTTCTTGTGCATGTTACTGTTTGCTGATTTGATACTCTTAATGTTAGATTTTGCTTTGTATAGTATTGATTGAGTTTGTATGTTTTATCTCAAGCATTCAAGGTTTGAATGAAAATAGTAAATTACTTGAGTTTTTGAATGGTGGATCTTTAGACTAAAACTATAACATACATTAGATCCTAGCATGGTTAAATGGTGATGCTTCATAAATTGAACCTAGCTTAGACAGGTGTTGGAGCCTAAATTTAAACTAATCTTGCTAGAAGGGATCTTATGTTTGGACTTTGAGAACTAGCATAAGTAATCAATTAGAGCATAGATTAGACATGTGGTGGTGGCCTTAGAGACCAAAATCTTAATGAGCTTGAAAAGGTATTTAAGTACTATAATTTACTTAGTTTTAGTACTCACTGAAGGCATAGCTTGACAAAAGGTGGACCTTACATGGATCCTAATTTCAAGAGGTGTGGTAGACCTTCAAACCAAGCTCATATAGCTTGGACATGTGGTGGACCTTGCATGGAGACTAGTTTAGACAAGTGTGGTACACCTTGTAACCAACACCCATTTGTTACATTAGCTTGGACAAAGTGGTGGACCTTCATTCTATGTTTCAATGGAGCATATTTTGGACAGGTGGTAGACCTTGTTTCTCTCCATGCTTCAATGGAGAGAAACATTAGCTTGGACAAGTTGTGGACCTTGCCTTTATGTTTCAAAGGAGTATATTTTGGACAAGTGGTAGACATTGTTTCTCTCCATGCTTCAATGGAACCCACCTTAGACAAGTGAAGTACCTTGAAACCAAACCCCCATAATACAACATATTAAATAGGTTGGAAAATTGGTGGGATATGAAACCATCCATGATAGAGCATAGTATAGGTGAAAACGTAGTGGTCCTTACATCAATTACCCATGCATAGCTTGGACAAGTGGTGGACCTTGATTCTCTCTATGTTTCAATGGATCCTATCTTGGACTAGAGATATATCTTACTTATTTCCATGCTTCAATGGATTCTAGCTTGGATAAGGAGTGGACCTTCAAAAAAAAATCCACAGCATAGCATATATTAACAATTCATGGGTTTTATAGAGATTTTCTTGCCTATTTTGGAGAGTTGGTAGACCTTTCTTCTCCATGCTTCAATGGATCTTAGGTTGGACAAGCGGAGCTGGATAAGTGGTCAACCTTAAATTGAAACCTCCCATGCTACAACCCATCATAGATCGTATATGTAGTGGACCTTGAAACTCTTTTATGTCCCTAGCTTAGAGAAGCATTTTTTGGACGGATACGCCGCGACGGACGTCAGCACAGCGAGAACTCAACTAACATATAATGTCAGCTAGGAAGAAGCTCGACCCGCAGGCACGTGGAAGAAAGAATAAGGTGTCAACCTACACTCGACCAACTCCTAACTAATTCCTACAGAGGTCTCTACCAATTTTCTAAGTCACAGCCTTCAAGAGTGCATAAGAGGAAACTTCCTACAACGCTGTCTAGAGCCGAACACCCATCAAACAATCTCGAAACACCATAGAACTTGAAGGAGACTCTACTAACACCAATAGGTCGCTCTCCCTAAGGTCTATGAACCAAAATCCCAACCCAAAACACCCGGTGCAAAATCATGTAGGATGTCTGGCCGAAATTTGCAGGTCTTTGTTTCTGAAATCTAAAGTGCTTAATGTGTAGTTCTACTCAATGTGGACGCATGGATATGCTGCAATGCAAAATCGGACAACGTATGCTCACCCAATCACTAGATGAAGCTCGTAGAAGGAGCTCGCAAAACCGGACCGTGTGCGCGCAATGTAGGTATCGGCGTGTAGCTATCGTCGTGGGCAACACATTGCACTTCTCCTCACTCGATTCCGACCACCGATGCACACGTAGTGTCAAGATGAAGCTCACACTCTCTCGTACACAGTACACTCACTCACAGACTTCAAAACTTGTTTTTTAAAACGACAGAGTTTTTTTCATTAAGGTCAAAAAGTGGTATATATACCTTACAATTCTCAAACCCTAAAGTTCCAAAATCAACCAATTACTCCATCTATCTATCAAAACTGGGATACAATCTGGAAACTTCTGTAAGTCCCAATATTTATAAGGTGAAAAATCAAGTTTCCTCAATAAATGAATAATTACAAAAAATGATAATCCTCCGAGTAGTTAGTTTCCGTAGGTGTGTCCAGCTTCTAACACTCCCCCCCTCCTTGCTCATGTCGTCCCCGACATGGCTGCTGATCTGCTTTTTCATCGTATAGTTTCACGCATCTTGATTAGTGATTCGTATCTTGCATGCATGTTCATCATTGTTGGGCAAAAAATATCTGTGTGAAGAAGCCTATGTAGAACGCTTCTTCAAAGGCCTAGAGGTGATAGGATGGTAGAAACATTATCCTTTGATACAGCGCATGTATCACCTCCTTTGAAGGCTGACCAGACAGATCATAGGCACATCTGTAAGTATCCTGGAAGAAAAAGATGTTGTCTGTCACCTGGCCTGGCTTGAAAGTCTTAAATACTGCTAAAAGTGTTTTGTAGATTTTCTTCATCATGATGCACGTAAGGTTAGGTGAGCCAGTGAACAATTTGATGGCACCCGTTAGGGTTTTCCCCATGTATTGGACACTTATTCTGTCACCTTCCTTCAAGCCCGGTAGCTTAGGGTAATTCAGTCAAGTGGGTTGGCTCCTTTGCAAGATCTCCTGGGCTTTCTACGTCCTGATCCTTGGTAGAGGACAAAAGCTGAGGTTGTCTCTGATGTTTTTCGGTGCCTCTACCAAGTGGATTAGGTATTGTGGGTACTTTATGAGCCAAGCCTTTCTCCAGTTTGACTGAGAGTCAACAATTAGCCTGACCCCTTCTGGTTGTGAGGTATCTGCGTTGTAAAGTGGTACGGTAGGCTCTTCTCTTATCCGCTTGTTGATGGTGGCTGCTTCATATTTCAGCAATGGATATGGGAGAGAGGGTTGAAGCCATTCGCGCCTAAGGTTGCTGGTGTCGATCTTCTAAATGGTCATAGACTTGAAAACCCTTTTTTCCCACTCCAAGGCTTCCTTTGTTGTCTCTCTGATCTCCACCTCTATTGCTTTACGCAACTTTTCTTCCTCTTCTTGTGTTAGATCCTGTGGCTCTTGAGAGGATCCTTCTAAGATTTCCTCTTGCATAGGCTTGTCCACCGGATCTGCCACATTCTCTAAATCGATGCCCTCATTGGTTGTTGGCCATGTGCCCTCTTTCTCTCCTGCTTGCTGTCCTTGCAACTCCTCAATCTGCTTTAGGAGTGTTTGCTTTTCTGATTCAGCTGCTTCTCCCATATTTACGAGGAGGTCATTTAATTCGGCATTTATTCTCTCCGCCTCCTCGAGCTTTCTTTTCATACTTTCTATTTCCTCTTGCAGGGCTTTTTGGCCTTCTTCCATTCTTGTTTGCATGACGATAGAACCTTCTGCCATCATCAATCTTTGCTTTTTCTCTAGAGTCGGCTCCTTCTGAAGTTCTTGCATCTGTTCCTCATAGAGTTGACTTTCCGTAGTGATGTGAGTCGAGCTAGTGGTGCTCCCAGCCTCTGGATGGTCTGATCTTTCACTTTGAGCTGGTTTGAGCTCAAGGACCTCATCCTGGCTGGCTTCTTGTTCTATCTCCGCCTTTTCTTTGGCGTTTCTCATGGCTTCAACTTCTTTAGATTCCTCAGCCAGCTGTAGGGTCAGGTTATCCCTTTCCCTCTCGGCATCTATCAGTGATTTGCTGAGCTGCTGACATTCCTCTTCAACTCCTTGCATTCTTTGTGCTGCTACCTGGTTTTCTTCCTCCATTGCCTGGCATCTTTGCAATGCCCTTGCTAGGCTGGCTTGTAGCTGGCTTGTAGCTCAGCTTCTCTCTCTTTCTACCTTTGGCTTTGTCCTTGTAGAGAATCTACTTCCAACTTTATCTTTATTTCCGTGGCCTTGAGAGCTGCCATCTCACTTTCTGAAGCCATGGACTGCGCTCTCAACCCTGTTAGCTTTGTCATCACCACATCCCATTCATTGGAGGGCGGGTGCAGGTCCACTATATCTGTGGCAATTTCTTTTAGTTCCACTAGCCTGATGCCTTGCATTTTTTCCTTAGGCCCTGTGCTTGCCAAGTCGAATGTGACTGTGGCAACCTCTTCCTTTGTGTATCCTGCAGCTAGCAGGTCCAAAAATGTGTGATATGAATCATCCGACTCTTGTTGCTCACTTCGAGGCTTAGCCTCTTCCTTTGGCTTTGGCTCCTGGCTCTGCTCTTGCTGGGCCTCTTTTCGTTCTTCTAGTTTGTCTTCAGCCTCTTTATCTTCTTGTGGAGGGCTGCTGGGAGGTGGTGAGGGCTGTGGGCTAGGTTTAGGGTTGGCCGGTAGAGATGTAGGCTTTCCCTTTAAAAATCTGTCTGCTTTAGTTTTTTTTTCTCTCTCTTGGCTCTCTTGCTCATCTAGCAATTTCTGTCGTATTTGCTCCACTTCATCCTCTTTGAAAGGGACATGCTGTATATTCTCTGATGCTGCATCAATAATCTCAAAATTCTTGATATAATCCTCGAATTTGTCCCTTTGCACTCTTCGGGATGATCCCGACATTGACTCTAGAGATGGCTTCCAGAGTTCACTCGGATCACCTTTAAGGGCTCTCTCTGCTCTGAAGCTCTCCATCAGCCTCTCTAATCTTGCCGCTTTTTGTGACCTTGTTTCTTTTGCAGGCACTTGGGCAAATTCCTTCTTTCCTTTCTTTTGCTCTAGCTTCTCCTCTTGAACAGGCTCTAGTCGTCTTTTCAGTCTTGTAGCAACCCTTGGTGCTCTTTGTGGCTCGTCCTCTTTGTCTTCTTTTAGCCTCAGCCAGTCATTTTGGGACACGGGGTCAGACCATCTTCCTTTTGCGTGCAATGCCCTATAAATCACCTTAGTGATTAATTCTCCTGGCACAATATATGTTGGCTTCTTGTTACCCATCTTTACTAGGTTGTCATGTATATACACTGCATAATTGATTATCTTTGGGGTGCTTTTTGTCATTGCCCAAGTGAATGTCATGGCAATTGCACCTACAGCATTCTGTACTTCTGTGGCCTCTTCTTACACATGTGGAAGTATTGGTTGTACAACTGGCTCATGATTGCCACTCTTGGGTTGGCAATATTTTCAAAGGTGTAGTTTCCTTTCTTCTCATTGTACACCTTAACCTCATCCCTTCTTTTTGTTACACTATCCCCCTTGTTGGAGAGGTCTAGTGCATCTGCTACAACCTGCTCAGTGACGATTATTTCTGTTTCTGGCCTGCCTTGTAGATCTGTTACTTTGGCCAGTCCATCGTTTTTTATGGTTGTCACAAACTCCCAATCTTCTCCAAGTACCCGGACATCTTTCTTCTTACGAACTCATTGAGTTCTCGCGGAAACATTGGTATCTCGATCACATTGCCTTCAGTGTCTTTGAACACTCCTTGGTAGATCTTTAGGTCGTTGGACTCTAACAGATCTTCTTGGATCCATGTGCTGGTGGGCTTTAGTGTTCCTTCTGGTATGACGAAGGACTCCACCTTATCTAAGTAGTCCTTGATGGTCATTCTTTTCTTCTTTGTCGGTGACTTCGCGGCTGCCATAGATCCTGTTGCACTCAGTAGTCTGAAGTTAGCGTTTTTTCCATATTAGCTGAGAAACTGATTTTTAACTATCCAAATGACTTGAAAATTGAAAATAAAGCTTAGAAGGAACTTGTAAAGCTGTGCATGTGCTCACAGAGCAAATCTGGTCAAAATTTTCCATTTAGACATCCTACGCGTAGGATGTCTTTTTCATCAGAATTGGTTCATACTTGGCATGCTGGTAGTGCATGGCTCATGGAACATGGCTATGTTCCTGGATTTGGATTTGGATATCAAAAAGTGTATTTTTGGGCTGATTCGGGCTTTAGGTCACAAATTGGGTAGAAAGTCCATCATAGGTAGCAATTGATGTCCAAATGGGTTGAAAATTGGTATATGGGCTCATTACACCGTGGTATTGGCTCCCATGATGTCACTCTTTGCACAGAAGGTCCAAATTAAGCTGGAGACATCCTACAAGTAGGATGTCTATTTCATCAAAATGACATGAGATTTGTTCTGTGGGTAGTCCTTGGCCTATGGAACATGGCTATGCTCTTGGATTTGGATTTGGACAAGGATTTATGCCTGTAAGAGCCTGTGTGGTGTTTTTGGGCTCAAAAAGTGTATCTTGAAGGTGTTGGGGGTCAAAAATGATTAGAATGGCTTCAAAATTGATATATGAGCTCTTGATGATGAGGTGATTGGATCTGGAATGAACAGACATCCTCTGCAGGCCAAAAAAGTCAAATAGACATCCGAGACGTAGGATGTCTACTTCACCAATTTTTGCTTCTGACCACACAGATTGGTTGTTGATGTGTTGGTGAATGTGTTGTGCAAGTTTCATGTAATTTGGACAAGATTTGGTAGGTCTATGGCCCATTATTGCCTCTATGCCCTAACTTTGCATTTTTTTCATGCATATGAGGTCAATTTTGGTCCAAATGTGATGAGACTTGGTGGATAGCATGTAAAGGTCATTCAGAAAATGTGTATGATGAAAAATGTTGGAGTCTGTGCCCAGAAGTTCCCTTGAGACATCCTACGCGTAGGATGTCTCCTGATGATTTTTTCATGGATTGTGCTCCTAGTGCCTGCCCTTGGTCCCCCTGAGTCCCTTTCAAGCCTAATTTCAACAAAAAAGTCAAATGGATAGAGAATAACTCCCTATGTGGACTTCAAAGCCTCCGAGCGGTTTTCTGACTTTTAGAGTGCTTTTTGGCGATGAAATTTCTTAATGTTGGTCACCATAGCTTCCCGATCCCCTGGGGATCCTTGCCGTATGGTTTTTGTCGACTTTGGCTTCACCAGAGCTTCATTTGGCAATTTGTCGCTCTAGAAGCGCCCGTGGTTGTGTTTACATACCTTCAATAATTTGTGGTGGTCTACCACCATAGGACTTGGTTGTTGATGGTCTAGGAAAGGCGCTCATGAAGTTTGGTGGCAAACGGGCTTGCGGTTTGGCCGCTAGAGCAATTTGACGCTTTGTGTGTCTGATGCCGTTTCTGAAGTTTAGTGCCGCTTCGGGTCACTTTTTGGTCATGTGGGTCACATAGACTTGTCGAGCATGTCGAGATGCTCCTACCCATGAAATTTGGTAGCATTTGGTCTCCGTTTCGTCGATTTCCCATTTGGTGGCCTCTTGCGGGTTTCTAAGAATTAGGGTTTTCCCCGATGGTTTTCTACTGCCTCTGGTCTCCTAGGATAGGGTAAGCTGCCGATGAAGTCTTGTTGCTTTTGGGTTAGTTGTTAGGTCGCCATCTCTACTTGTAGGTCTCTACCGCCCGCTTTGTGTGTGAACCCTACGCTAGTTTTTGCGACATAATGACAAACATGCGCGAAAAACTCAAAATGGTGAGCCTACCTCTCATGTCTAAAGCTCGTCGGGTAGTCATGCGCGTCGTAGAAGTTGCTGGAAGGTCCATCTGCTCTAGGTGGCAGAAGCTCTCTCCACAAAGTCAATAGTGAGAATGAGCTAAAAATGAGGTGAAAATTTCTTATAATGGAGGTCCCCGAACCACTTTTCATGAAATTTGACATGTGCTCCTATCTTCTTGCGAGATGCGGTTTAGGCTCAAAAATTTCTTGATTTGGACTCCATTTGCTCTGTTTACCAGAAATTTGGCACTTCGGTCAAAACCTAGCCAAAACACGCTTTTCGCTCCAGTCTCATAATTGCACCCCTAGTGTACCATAGGTTGTCCTATAGTCACTGATTGTCCCTATTTTATTTTATTTTTCATTACAACCGTTTTTCACCTGCTTTTTGTATTTTTGAAGCTTTTCTGCCAAAAATTAGCAAAATTAAAAGGAAAATAGCAAATCAAACCCAGAAAATCCTCTAAAATCATAATAAATCTCAAACATCACCGAAAAACATTATATACACTCACATGCAATTTTTATGGCCGGATTTCTATGTTTTACCAATATTTTGTCCGAAAAATGGCTATTTCTACCCATATACACACACCTAGGGGCTTGATTTGGTGTTTGGTCCCATATACCTATAGATACATGCTGTATAAGGGCATATGTACTTGGGTTAGTCCACAAAATTTTGCAATCAAACAACAACTCTTCAAATAGTCGAAAATCATGCCCTTTCTTGCTCTTTCTGCCATTGGTTCCGCATTTGAGAATGCCTCCCCTCCTCCTAGCCGGAGTCCTCCCGGATGACAAGGTATCACCTCGGAGTATGTGCCGTGCATAGGTTGAAAAAGTTGTGCGAATGCTTGGCCAAGTAATGTGACCCTATTTTATGCATACTCGGACAATGCATGGAAAAATTAATGTTGTGCAAGAGAAGGGAATAAGCAAGATGATTATTGGCATTCGTTGTTGAGGTTTCCTGTTTTCTTTGCAAGTAACAATTGTAACTCTACTGCTCTCTGTTTAATTGTCTTTTTTGCAAAAGGCAATTGCTTTGCCGCTATTGTTGATATAGCCGTAGCTGTTTCTATGGAGAGGATTGGCTTGGCCGGAATGGCTATGAGCCGTATTGCCTTTGCTTTCCATTGGTATTTTGTTTCTGCAGGTTTTTGTAGATGTTTTGGTACTTCCTTGGTTGCCACTGGTTTGTTGCTGATTGGCATCCACATAAGTCGGTTGCCTTTTTTCAAATGCAGTTGTCTGCCTTCTGTTGTTGCTTGTACTGAAGGGAGTTCCTTTTGATTTGGTTTTGGTATCCAAATGCGAGTGAAATTTGGGTTATTGCTAAGCATTTTCTTCGGGATCCATATCTGTTTTATGCCCTTGGTTTTTGGTTGAACTATCTGCTTCATTGGAATTCTTTTGTTGCATTGTTGTTTGTCTCCCATGTCATTTCTATCCTTCCGCATCCATACTTGTTTCCCTTGTTTTCGTAACCTAGATCTTTGCATTGCGGCCGGTGACTTCGTATGTCTGTAATTAGCATGGTTGGCTTTTACCTGTCTGTTGGTCTCGGGTATCATGTTGTTCTTTGGTGGAATTCTTGCTTTTGGCGCTTTTTCCAGTGATTGCATGGCTTGCAGCTGATTATTCTGGTATTGTTGAGCAAAGGCTATCACCTTTTGTTCTTGTCCATGCTGAATTTTGACTGCATTCTCATTCCAATCTATCTGCACATTGTACTCTTTTTGCCACGGTTGTCCCAACATCATTGGGTGTTGTGTGCTTTCATCCTCCACCACATAAAATTTCTGTGGGTAAATATATTGATGTATTTGTACATGCAATATAGTCCATCCCAATGTTTTCAACGGGTGTGATGTGCTACTTTCCAGCACTTGAGGAGTAGGATGAAGTTGACCTGTGGATTTGAGCTGTTGGTATAATCCATAGGAGATCAAATTTGCATGAGCTCCCGAATCAAGCAATGCTATCGATTCAACTTGATTGCTTCCCACTTTGACTGCAATTATTGGCTCCACTGTGTCTTTATCCAACTTTGTCATTCGAATGGCATTGATTCGCAATGGTGCTCCACTTTGTTGTTGTTGTCGCAGAAGTCTTCATTTTGCAATGTGTTCTTTTGCCTTTGCTTGAGCTTCCTCTCGTACTCGCTGTTTTTCCTTTATTCGTTGTTTTCCTTGATGAATTTGTTGGAGCATCTCCTGTGTGAGTGGTAGATGATATTTCTTCAGTCGACATCCACTAATCCAGTTCGGCATTTCTTCACCTGCTGCTAATGTAGCAAGCTTGACAGCTCCACTTTGTGATAGATCACTAATCACAAAGGGTCCCATCCCTCGCTTTTTCATTTTCTTGGCATGTTGCTTCAAAGTATAAACAAGTACGTAATCACCTGTTTTGAACTCTTTAGTGCGCACATATTTGTCAAAAAACTCTTTTTGTCTTCTCTTTTTAGCATAGATTGAAGCTACAGCTCTCAAGCGGAGTTCATCTAGCTTCTCAAGATCATCTATTCTTGAAGAGAGCTCATGCCCTGTCCATTCCCCATCCATTCTAAGATTTTTGCTACTCGTAGAGTTGGCATTAAAAACTCTATGGGTAGTATAGCATTTAGGCCAAACATTATGTTGTACGGTGTTGTTCCTATTGATGTTTTGTAAGCTACCTTGTACACCCATAGTGTTGAGTGTAGCTGTTGATCCCAATCTGTTCTTGATTCTGACACTATTTTAGTGAGAACCGTGCATAGTGTTTTATTTATGGCCTCAGCTTGTCCATTTGCCTGTGGATGGTATGGCGCAGATTTCCTATGTATGACCATGAATTCCTCTAGCAGATATTCAATGACTTCATTGAGAAAATGTGTCCCACGATCACTGACAATTTCTATTGGTAACCCGTAACGTACAAAAACATTCTCATACAAAATTTGTGCACTGGTGCGTGCATCTGCTTTTTGTGTTGCCTTGGCTTCGACCCATTTTGTGAGATAGTCCGTAGCCAGAATGATATATTGGGTATGGGTGCGATATGTAGGGGGTGAGATAGGTCCCACAAAATCAATGCCCCATTTTGCAAATTCTCTTGCTCCCATCATTGGCCGTAGTGGCATCTCATCTCTTGTTATTGGCACCTTGGTGCGCTGACATGTGTCACAACGCTTTACAAACTCTTCAGCATCCATGTGCAATGTAGGCCACCAAATTCCTGCGGTTAAGACAATTTTTGTCGTCTTATCGCCCGAAAAATGGCCTCCACTTATTCCGCTATGCGCATGTTCTAGAATCAGCAGGTAATCGCTTTCACTTGCACAAATTCTAAGTTGATCGTCCTTTCCGCGCTTATAGATTTGGTTCCCAATCAAGTGAAAGTCACGAGCTTCCAGCTCTATAGCTTTTTTCTGTGCTATTGTGATGTTCTCAGGGAACGTCCTGGTGGGTAATAAATCAATGATATATTGACTCCATGCAGGTGGAATGTTTACCTGAAACAATGTCGCGTGATCCACTGGTCGTTTGGCACTACATATAGTACAATTGGTAACAGAAGAATGTGAGTCCGCATACATAGTTGGCCAATAAACCCCTAACTGTTTCAGTCTCTGGTGTGTTTTCACTGTTGAACAATGAAATGCACAATCGTGGACATGTGCTTCTTCAAGGTAGCACTCGAATTCTTCCGGACTTATACATAATTTTAGGATGTGGTCCGATCCTAGATGATATAGTCGTCGTGCTATCAACTGAAAGTTTTTTGTTTGTCAAATCGTTTGTTTTTTGTAACTGTATTCCATATTATCAAACCCACATCCAAACGAAAGAATGCTAATAATTTCTTGAGACCATTTGGGTACCAATTCAACATTGAAAAGATAAGCATCTGGTATGTCATCATCTACTGCTTCAGGAGCTTCCCCGTTGTGTATCCTTGAAAGATGATCCGCTCATAGATGGTTTTTACCCTTTTTGACCACCACTGTGAAATCAAACTCTAGCAATATAATAAACCAGCGTACAATTCTCCCTGTATTGCATGGTTTATTTACCATATACAAAAGAGCTTGATGATCTGTGAAGAACACAAATTTGTTTGCGAGCAAATAATGCCGAAATTTCTTTACAGCATAAATTATCATTCCTAACCCTTCCCGTTCGGTGGTTGTGTAGTTCTTTTTCGTACTGTTTAACTGTCGGATTGCATAACGTACTGGAAAATCCATTGTTTCGTCTCCAGGTTGAGCCAGAATACTTCCGATTGCATATGCAGAAGCATCAATGTGAACATGGAATATCTTTTCCCAATCTGGTGCCTTCAGTACAGGTGCTGATATAAGGTTTTCCTTGAGATTTTGGAATGAAGTTTCACACTCCTCGGTCCAATCGAAATTGACTAGCAAACGATACAGAGGTTGTGCGATAACACAATGCTTTTTATGTGAGCCTACTAAAACCTTACAAAGCATAGCCACCTCAAGAACCAACTATTGAAGACCAATCAAAGATCGAGGACTAAGAAGAGATGCTGCACGCCGAGTCCATTCTCGAACATGAAGACAAGGTATTAAGAGGCGGTAAGATTATGTGACGGTATCTTATTAAGTTTAAGAACTATCGTTTTGGAGATGCTAGATGGATGCAAGTCATACAATTAAAGGATAACCTAAACCTTGTCAATGCTTACAATGCTTCCATAGAGTGAGCAAATGTACAAATGTTTAAAATGAACAAAATTTTTGTCTTATGAGACTTTTTTTTAAAATTGTGCACAAATGTTAAGTAGTATGCATGCTTAGTATCAAGTTTGTGGAGACGACGTCTTCCAAACAACGAGTAGAGCTTGTCGCTCTACTATGGAAGATGGATAGGACTAATACGCAAACATGCTTACGGCAGCCTTAGGCTCTCAAGTGCCAAATGGATTAGTCATTCATTCTGGAACGATGTCGTAGGGTAAGATAAGGATCCTCTACCCACTAGAAAAAGGACTAATGAATAGGCTTTATCCTCTCTACCCCATAGTCGAGGACGACTATGATTTCAAGAGAGAGGTAATGTCATAATAACTAATATCTAATTCTCCTAAATGATTTTCTCATGTTAAACTAATCATTTAATATAGGAAGTACCGGGGAGAAAAAGCTAGAATATTGGTTAAGCTGGCAGAGCCACGGTAGGGATCCAAAGGAGGGAAAATAGGGATTCAAAGAGGTCGCCATCTACAAATGAGCAATGTGAAACAATGGGCTTCAAAGACCCTAAGGTTCAACCCATTAAGACTTCCAAAATGCTAAGGTTCCAAAATTTAAAGGTTATGTCCAAATGGTCAAGCTTCATGAAATTGGATGCTTTGTGAGTGTACACAAAAGTCTTCAAGACTTCTACATAGGAGGAGGCGAGCCTTGTAAGTAGGGAATGAGAGAGAAACACACACACACACTCAAAGGCTCTCTTTAAACAAAGGGAACAGGGAACACATGTCAGCTCCCTAGCCCAATTGCCCACAAGGTGCACTCAAATCCTATTGGATGACTAGAGAGGTGGACCAATCTAGATTGGCGAATCGGCACTTGTGCTACCTAAATCGGCGAATCTGCACTGATATTATGTAAACTTTTGAATCTATTGTGTGTTGTGTGCTGCCTAAATTGGTGAATCCGCATAGGATGAATGTTTACACACTATCTAAATCGGAAAATCTTTGTGCTTGTGACCAGTAGACCAAGCAAGGCATAAAAAGAAAACATAACATTTACCAGATATGCAGACTAGTTTATTTGATGGGTTGCAGTATGTTGTCTTTGAGATATTTTTGACACAGATTTTCCACATAATTGGCACCCAATTAATGTATATTCCAGTAGCAAAGCACTTACAAATTGTGGCTCCATATCTGAGAGCACCCTAGCTCAAATGAGGAGCTTCATAGCTAATGAATAATCATGTCAATAAAATTTCTTACCGCGCGTGCAAGTAGTAAGCCTTGACTGTTGCGGTGTATTTTCTACTGGAAATTGAAATGAGTGTGTGGAATTTAAACTACATTGAGAAATTGATTATGTAAAAAGTTTGGTGAAGAAGTAGTGATTCATGATCAATGCGATAGAGAAACGAGTTTAGTGAAGTATGCGTACCTTCATTGTTTTCCATGAATGGTATATTGTACGAGAGGATTAGTATACTGAATCGAATAAGTAGCAAGCAAAAGGGTTAAAATAATTTTGCAAAATAAAAACAAAGAAAGGATTCATGGAAATGGTATACTCAAAACACTTGCATTTTTAATGATATGCTAATTACAATAAAGTCAAAAATGGAGTAGTCAGATGATGGTATGGAGCCGTAAAATTGTGGAAAAAAAACATAAGGTTAACAAGGTTGACCGGTGCAAGTAGTAGGTGCAGAATATAACAATGAGCCATTTAAAGAGGACAACTTGAATAAAAATCCACCAAAATTTGTAATTTATGCTTTTCATTTCTGTATATATGTGCATAACAATTAATAACATCCATTGATGAACGAACATTACTTTATGAAGGATTCATACATAGATTCTAGAGGTTAAATGACAATAGGTTGCTAGCGATTAATACAGAGCGCGACCCTTATGTGCCTTGTTGAACGACAATCACCATCGATACTAATAGAACATACACGTCTTGATTGGTGTTATATTGTATATATTTTTTTCACTTAGTACACTATTCATTCGCTATATACTTTACTTTGATGTCTTTTTTATATATTTAATTATTGGATTATTATACAAATATATTCTATAATTGTAAAAAATATAACATTATTGATGTCAATAATCAAAACATAACAAGAGGGGAAGGTGGCCGGGGGTTGTGAAAAGAGAGAGAGAAATGAAATGTTATATGAACCATCTTTAAAATGTAAAAATTACCTTAAAAAACAAAGTGAGACAATCCTTGTGGATCTATTACAATGTCTAGGTACAAAAATAGACTAAAATCATCATCGTCGTCGTCAAGTCCCATGGATGCCCGACATTGGGCATCATCGCAAAAAGTATTGCATAAGTCATGGAAGATCTTCATCAATGTCCATCACTGTAAGTAGTCATATTGGGAGGGGAAAGAGAGAGAGCAACATAAAATGCTATATTACTCGTCTTCCAAAGGCCTATGGACCAAACTGATACAATCGTCATGGTTCTAATACAATTTCTGGGTACAAAAAATAAAATGACGTAAAGTGAAAGATTAAACTGAAAGCCTAAAAATGCATCATTATCGTCATCGTCAATGCCCAAGGATATCTGACTGTCGGCCTAGTCAGAGGAAATATTGCAGCCGTCGTTGAAGAGCTTCGTCACTTTCCACCTCTGTAATTAGCCTTACTCAGAGGGGGGAAAGGGGGGAAAGACAAATGAAATGAAATGTTATATTAAACATCCTCAAAAGGTCAAAATATGAGGCCAAACGGATACACTCCATGTGAATCTAATCCAGCTCCTTGCCTGGGTACAATTTAAAATGAAGTAAAGTAGAAACCCGTCATCAACAACATCGTTAATTCCCTGACTTGTTGGAGAAATCATTGCAACGGGCATTGCCGAGATTCGTCAATGGTTGCCAATTGCAAGAGGGGGAGGTTGCCATATCAGATGGAGAGAGAGCGCTACTAGCTGAGGGGAGCAGGTTATGATGAGCCAATGCTACAAAGAACGCAACCTGTGCAAGGCCGTGAGGAGCTCTCCTGTTTGACAGGAGGTTGACATTTGCCTGAGGGTTGGATGGCCGCAGTGGGTGAGAAGGGGTTGGGAGGAACTCTGGAGAGTGCAATAGAGGGTGCGGTGCCGCCTTAAGGTGAGCAAGGCCATGAAGGTAGAAGCTAGATTTTTCTTAAAACTTGAATCATGCTGCTTTCACTGCCAAAGGCAATGGATGCAACTGGTAAAGTGAGGCTTAAGGGATTTGAACAGGATATCATGCAATGAAATGAGGGTGAAAGCAGCACCATGCCATGGAGTAGGCAACTGGAGCCGAAGGGGAGTTGATGGAAAGGAAGAGAGAGAGAGAGAGAGAGAGAGAGAGAGAGAGAGAGAGAGAGAGAGAGAGAGAGAGACAGCATGCAGAGAAGCTTATCAGGGCTAGATAAATACATTTTTCCTACCCGAAGGAAATAAGGGCAAAGTTGAAATTCAACCGGTTCTTGGGTCAAAATTTGAAGCTTTTGCCGGTATTTACACTAAATGTTGTGTAAATTTGCCAGTTTTCTTCAAGGCAAGCTCAAAATCTAACCGAGGTTTTATGATTTTAGCTGGCTTAAATACAATGTACCCCAATTTTTTTCTAACACTGAAGCTTATAATTCCGTCACGTTTTTACGTACCCTAGGTGACCAAGCCATTCCATTCAATTCTTAGAGAGAGAGAGAGAGAGAGAGAGAGAGAGAGAGAGAGAGAGAGAGAGAGAGAGAGAGAGAGAGAGAGAGAGAAATGAAAGTGACGATGCTGGTTCTGGAACTAAGCACGACCGTCCCTTTTTTGGTGGCTATAGCCTACTATAGGCAGCTGGTAGGGAGTGAGAGCACAGAGAGAAAAAAAACTAATAATTGCTTCTTTGGCACAACGGTAGGCTACATGCAGCCCCCAGCTAAAGCTGCAGGTGTGGTAGGCAGTGAAGAAGGAGTTGTCTTTGCAGACATCAAGCATTGTGCTTGGTGACACAACCACTACATGAGTGGTTATAAGAGCAAGGGCAACCTATCTATGCATGAGGAGGGAGAGAGATCGTGAGCCATTACATGTGTGTGGTGAACTACTGGGTAGCAAGGGATGCCAAACTAGTGATTCGATTGTAGCTGTCATCACTCAAGCCCGCTAATAAAAAAGTTGGTGCCACGAGTGGAGTGGGTGAGTGGCGGTCGGTGAAAAATAGCCATGGGTTGTTGAGAGGGATAGTGAGCAGAAGAGGGCATTGTGCGAGATCCAGCATGCACTGAACTTGCATCCATGTAGTGTTCCTTATTGTTGCGAGGGTGTGAGGTTGTTAGTTGGAGTTTGAGAAGCATTTGAGATCGTTAGTTGGTGCATGCAAAGGGTACAAAAAGGGAATTCATGCCAAATTGTGGTGCACAATAATCAATGGGTGGTAATAGTCAAGCGCAAGACTAGCTATAGGTACTAACAGTTATAGTCTTTGACAACTCTGAATGGCATGCACTAGTTGCTAAGCGGCACGAGCCCCAGTTATTGTGGCTGGTAAGCTTCATGCACCATCAGCTGGGTAGTGGCATATGCAAGCAATTCTATGGCGGTTTTGGTCATATGAAGGGTGATGGGTTGGGCCTAGTCAGCCACAACCATCAATATTGTCAATCCGGTTGAATGTGGGATGGAGCTAGCTCATCGTGAGCTCTACACTCGGGCTATTTATGTTGATGCAAGCTATTAGATGATTGTAGTTTTGCCGAAATTGCTCCCTTCTATTACCTATGCCCGCCTTGCTACTACTCCATACTGGTAATCCTTTGCTGGCTTAAGAGGCGGAGACATCACAAGCCTAGGGAGGGAGAAAAGGTGCAAGTCCCTGGGGAAAGATGGGGGCTTTTGTATAGAGCTAGATGCCGGTGGAGAAACACCTGAGTTAGATGAAGGATCCAACATCAAAAGAGAGAACGTGGACAAGCTTGGTCAAGGGGGGAGATTCATGGCGGTTCATAGGCAAGCACATTAATCTTTGGCATCCATTGCCCTTTTATAATGGGTAGCCTGGTGTCATTCAAAAGCACTGAAGATTTTTCTGATTTCGTTTCCCACAAATCTTAAAAATCAATCTCCTCTAACAATCCTCTAGCTTCTTCTTCATCTATTATAGATACATCCAAAGCATGCAATTTCAGAGCTATTTCTTGTACATGTACTCCTCGACATCTTCTTAAACAAGAGATTTGTTGAGTCTACTAATTCAATATACGAACGCATACTCAAGGAAATAGGCACGCACGAATCACTTGATACATGAATCATGATTTTTCCAATAACAAGAGAGTTCTCTGAATGTTTTCACAAAGAAGAAAATAACAAATAAAAATTGACAAGAATAATGGAAAGCACAACTTAGCTCCATGTGGCATAAAAGCCTTGGTTGCTACATCCATGTCTCACCAGGAGCAATGATCTATGCTCTGATACCAAGTGCTCATGATATTTGCCAGGTATGCAGACTAGTCTATTTTATTGGTTGCAGTATGTTGTCTTTGGTATTTTGCAGGGTCTTCCACGTATCCATTTGGTATTTTCACAATTTTACGGCTCCATACCATCATCAAGACTACTCCTTTATTGTAATAAGCATATCATTAAGGAGGCAAGTGTTTTCACTATACCAATTACATACATCGTCTCTTTGTTTTTATTTTGCAAAATTATTTTAACCCTTTTGCTTGGTACTTATTTGGTTCAGTATACTAATCCTCTCGTACAATATGTCATTCATGGAAAACAATGCATGTATGCATACTTCACTAAACTTGTTTACTCTATCGCATTGATCAATCACTATTTCTTCAACATACTTTTACGTATTCAATTTCTCAATGTAGTTTACATTCCAGGCACTCATTTTAATTTTTAGTAGAAAATACATTGCTATGATCAGGGCTTATTACTTGCACGATATGATTTTTTTATTGGCATGATTACTCATTAGCTATGCAGCTCCTCATTTGAGCTAGGGTGTTATGGGATATTGAGCCACAGTTTTTAAGTGCTTTGTTAGTGGAATATACTCTAATTTGGTGTCAAATAGGTGACAAATGTTTTCTTTTTATGCCTTGCTTGGTCCATAGGTCACAAGCACATAGCAATGTGTGTTAACATTCATCCTGCGCCAATTCTCCAATTTAGGTAGCACACAACACAGAATAGATTCAAAAGTTTACATAATCAATTCAAATTCACCGGTTTAGGCAGCACAAGTGCCAATTTGCCGATCTAGGCAGCAAGTTGGGTAAAGACCCACCGGTTTAGGCAACACCGATCACAAATTCATGCTACAGTGAGACTGGCCACCACTGCAACTAGTATGATTTTGTTACCCGCGTATACAAAATAAGGGATATTTGGATTTGGATTTGACATGATTATATGTTGATAGATATTTGGATTTGGAATTGGTATTAATATGATGATTTTCTATCGCGACAGTATTTATGAAATCAAAGTTGAGATTGATGAGAATTGATTATTGATTGATGAGTGTGACCAGTGATATCCCTATTTATGAAATCAAAGTTGAGATTGATGAGAATTGATGAGTGTGACCAATGATATCCTTATTCATCAAGGTATGACATATATTGCTTATTCTAGTGGTATGGGACACTAGAATAGGTAGCATGTGAATGATGGCATGCATAAGCAATGTTATCTCCTTTCATAAATTTTTCATTTTACAACGTGCTATTTCTAACACAGAATACTAATCACTATTTTTTACAAGTATGGTTTGCATATTTTTATCTTCGCCCCAATGAGGACAATTGATTTCCAACGGATTGAGAGGTATGTTATGGAATTGATATTTTACTATTTATTGCCACTAACAGGTGGAAAAGGCTTGAAGGAGATAGGCTATTGCAAAATTATATTATATTTTTATGTATATTTTATTATTCAAGTGCTCTTTTATGAGCTTTGGCCATTTATGACCGGCCGGCCAGTTTGTAATCAATTTGACCATTCAAGAAATCTATAAATCAATATGTCTAAGAGGGAAATGGTCATCACTCTTGCACGGGGGGAGATTGCACCTAATGTCTACCTTATTCTTCTCTCCTCTCCACTTTTCTCTCTCGCCATGCCAGCATAGCACTCCGTTCTAGGAGGTGCGCCTGCAGGTGCTCTCTTGCTAACTCCCGCTCGCTGTCTCTCTCTTACTTGGAAGTTGGTTCGGTTGCCTAAAGGTAAAATGGCATTACCATGCAAATGGGTGTACAAGAAGAAAATTACACCTCATGATAATAAACCCAAGTACAAGGCACGGCTTGTTGCTAAAGGATTAAGCAGCAGTAGGGTATTGACTTTGATGAGATCTTTTCTCCGGTTGTCAAGATAACTACTCTACGGTGTGTACTTGCGTTGGTTGCTAGAGACGACATGGAACTTGACCAGGTGGATGTCAAGACGGCGTTCTTGCATGGTGATCTTCAAGAAGAAGTTTATATGAAGCAGCCAGAAGGTTTTGTTGAGAAGGGCAATGAAGACTTGGTGTGTCAATTAGAAAAGACTCTTTACGGTCTAAAACGGTCATCAATGGAGTGGTATCGTAAATTCTACTTGTTCATGCTCTCTCAAGGCTACAAACGTAGCAATATGGACCTTTGCCTCTACGCTAAGCAAGCTAGAGATGGTAGTTTACTGATTTTGGTCCTTTATGTGGATGATATGTTAATTTTCGGCAAATGCAAGGATGAGATTTCAGCTTTGAAGTCAGAGTTACAATGATGGTTGTCATGTATACAGTTTTTTCGTTTTATGGCTTGTTTTCTCTATTTGGCAGGGCCACCTTGCCTTCCATTTTTAGCAGATATTATGGAATTGATATTCTACTATTCATTTGCAGCTGACAGGTGGAAAAGGCTTTATCGAGCTAGGCTATTGTGAAAGGATAATATATTTTATGTATATTTGATTATTCAAGTTCTCTTTATGAGCTTTGGCCATTTATGACCGGCCAGCCAGTTTGTATTCACATTGACCATTCATGAAATCTATAAATCAAATATGTGCAAGAGGAAAATGGTCACTCTTGCACGGGGGGAGATTGCATCAGCATCGTATTATTCTTCTCTTCTCTCCTCTCTTCTCTCTCACTGTCCCGCCGTAGCACTCCCCTATAGGACGTGCGCCTGCACGTGCTCTCACACTCTTTCTCGCTCCCTGTCTCCCTCTATTTGTGTATATCTTGGATTATGTGCTTGTGCGAGTTGTCAGGTATGTAGATTTGTTTGTTAATGGATTGTAGCATGTTACTTTTGTATTTTGCAAGGCAATCACGCTTCCGTTTGGAGAAGTGGTATCAGAGCTCAAGGAAAGGCTCCTACATGCTATGGAGAAACAACAAAGAAAGATGTAGCAAAGAACTTATGACTATGGTGATCGTCATCAATTCCATAAATCAAGGCTAAGTTTTTATCATATTGTTTTCTTTTTCATGAATTACATCATGCATAGCTGTTTGAACTGCAGCACAAACAAATTACTTGTTTATGATTAGAAGAGGTTGGTTATATCCTGATTAGTTAGCACTAGATTTCATTTACGATATCATCTACATGAATAATTATGTGGGACACATAGGTAGTTTGGTATGCAACAGCGTTAGATGTATAAGATCAAGGAGAGACTTGATAGAAGAAGATAGAAGAAAAGGATTTCTCGACATTAGAACGGACTGTAGAATATGGGGCAAGCAAAGAAAAAGGGAATCGCATTGTGAGAAATCCTTGTAGATTTTCAAACAAGAAGATACACGCAAAGATGAAGAAGAAAGATTCGTGTCTAAAATACATGTGTTGTAGAAATCGATAGCTATCCAATAAGGTCTCACTCCAAGGAGATGCTCTGGAGTGGTTTGATGCGCACTTAGTTCAAAGATGACCTCTCGGCTTAGAGCCATTGTGAGAATGTTTTAGGGCAAAACTACTCCCCTGTTCATACTCACGAGCACGACACAGACAACATACATATCATCCGATGACACGACTAACCCGTAGGTGCACGTAGGCAATCTCATTAGCTTGTCAGGCTGAGACCAATCTACACATACGCACTTTTATGATGCATCAATCACTAACCCTGGTAGAATGCAACCCACTCTATCCCTAAACGCTCACAACACCGTTTACACATCCAATGAACTCGGAATCGCATCAAACTTACTAGGCATCATCCTCTCACTAGGACATACTTACCTATAAGTCTAATCTCACCAGATTTGAACCCTAGCTATCTCGAATACTGTCGCGATAGACCAAGAGGTCATAATCCAAAAGTGGGCGAAACTTAAGTTTATCAGTATGTATGTGTAGCAAATCTCTTTCTCATTCCATGAAGCACTTGATTATTGAAAACAGACACCGTTTGTGCTACTTACAAGCAAAACAAGCTCGAGGAAGAATCAATCGCGATCAACTCGAAACGGCGAATGCGTGGCGTGGGCGCGTAGCTCTCGGAGAGACTACCGCGATGGTGTGGTCGCGCCGTGAACCCGGTGAGGGAGAAGCGCGTAGCGAAGAGGATAAGACACACTCACTCTCTCTTTCTCCCTCTCAGACTCGTACGACACGGGATTAATATTCAAAAAAATGTTGTGCAAAAAATGGTTCTAAGGTGACTTTTATACTTTAGTCCCCTTAGCTCAAAAATGTACATGGGGTTCTCTTGCTCATGATTACAAAGTGGGAATAAATCTGAGTCCTGACTAACTAACTAATATTTACATAATCCAGACGAATGGATCAAAATGATAAGACGTCTTTGACATAAAAAATGGAATTTGATATGCTTTACAAGATGGGCTCATTACAACAGTTGGACCAATGGGGCTCCAACACTCCCCCCCGCCTAATCCATGTCTACCACGACATGATTGTCTTTGTCTTCATTGTCGTTGTCGCCTTTCTTGGGTGATTTGATGTAGAAACGCATCATAGCGCATAGACTCACTTGCCATTAATGGGCCAAAAATTTTTGACTTGTACATGAAGAAGCCCGTGTAAAATGCTTCTTCAAAGGTTTGGAGATGGTAGCTTGGCAGAAACATCAGCTGTTTGAAATAGGCATACAATACTGGCTATGTCAGTGGCCCACTTAGATCATATGACAACTCTCAGATGCTTCTTTCAGTATTCATATACTCTGATGTCCAGCTTTCTGAGAAGACTGTGAGACAGGCCAAAAATTTTTGAGCTATCTTACATAGCATCTTGCAGGATAGGTCAGGAGAGCCTCTGAATTTTGCTATGGCACCCTGCAGGGTTTTCACCATGTAAGAACCGGATATTCTCTCTCCCTCTGCTGGCCCTTGCATTACTGGATAATTCATCCATGTAGGATTTCTGCTCTGTAGTGCTTTATGTTGGCTGTAGGTGTATGTTCGGGGAGTGGGGCAAAACGTTCTGTCATTCCTCAGCTCACGCGGTTGTTGACTAAGTGGATCAGATTATTAGGGTGATCCAATAGCCATTGACACCTCCACTTTGGCTGGATGTCCACTATTCTGTTTTGTTGTTCCCTATCATGTATTTCTCCTTCAAACACTGGCACTTGTTCTTCTTTTTCGAGCTGCCGTTGATGTGTTAGATTTTCGTACTTCAGCAGAGCATAGGGTAACATAGGTGCATTCCATTCCTTCCGTAGCTGTGCTGCTGTTTTGCCCGATCTGGAAAGCCCTTGTAGCAACTCCTTTTTGAGTTGCATAGCCTTGTACCATATCATTTCTATTTGTTTTTCCATCTGCTCGGCCAGCCTCTGGTCTTCCAATTTCGTGACTGAATCTTCTTCTATCTCTTGGTCTTTGGAGCCGGTTTGATCCGTCTGCGTATCTGGTGCCTCCTGTTCATCTGAATCATCCTCGTACTCATCTTGACCCCCATATACTTTGGCGAGTCCAACCAAATTCATTGTTGCTGGCTCCATGTGCACTCGTACCTGGCCTTGGTGCTGCCCTGCACTTTGTAGACTTGCGATTTGTGCGTCCATTGTTCTACTATTGATTTGTAGAGCTTGAAATTCCATTTCTTTTTTAGCGGCAGATTCCTCTAACTATTTTAATTTGATGTGCAAGTTTTCATTTTCTTCTCTGAGTGATTTGGAAACAATTCTTTCCATTTCACTGTCAAGAGCTGGTCCTTGTTGTTGTTCACTTTGCGAGTCTGAAATTTGTCTTTGTAGTTGATCTTCTGCTCTAAGCGCACTTTCAACAATCATTAAACGCTGTTTTCTTTCCAACTCCAGCTCCCTCTTTAGTGCAGCCACTTCTTCTTCTGGGTGGACTATTGGTGTTGTTGGTAGCGACGTTTTTTGCTTCTTAGCGCGTTCGATTTCTCTTGCTTGGATATCTGTTACTACTCTCAAATCTTTGACTTCAATTTGTAAGTCATCGATGATGACTTGCAAACTTTTGATGGTCTCCAGCGCATCTTGCTTTTCCTTTTCCAACTTTTGGATGTGTTCGTCTCTGTCACTTACATCTTCAAGGAATACGTTTATTGTATCTTCACATATGGCATTGAAGTCTTCCGACTCCTGTAAATTGTCTTTGAGAAGATTTACTGTGCCTTTGAGCCCCAATATTTCAGCATCTCTGATGCTGATCAGCTTTAGAGTGTCCTCCCTTTGCTCTTGCAGTCTCAGAACTTCCTCATCAGTTTTTTGTAGCTTCATTTTGTTGGACCGGTTTTATCAACTAACCATTGATTGTGCAGTCTTGTTCGGTTTAGTATTGTTGCCATTGACTACAAATCTTTGTCTATAGTAGCTTCCAGCTCAATTTCTTGAGAGGAAGAAGCTTTATCTTTAGTCTGATCCACCTCCTTTTGCTTGCCTTTATCACTTTGTGATATCGCTCCAGTGTTTGGGTGTCTATCTGTTCCTTCTTCTTCTTCTTCCTCTTCTTCCTGTTCACTGGGCGGTGTGTGAACTCTGTCATCATGATGTGAGTTTTCTGAATGCGAAGTAGATTCAGCAGATGGGCTAGATTGCCTTTCACTTGTATCTGGCCTTGGAGATGGCGGCAGTGTTTTCTGATCACGCGAAGTTGGTCTCAGCTAATCTCTCAAAGTTTGGAGAACCTCCTCTTCTAGTAGCAATTCTGGTTCATCCCTAACATTTCTTTCTTGGATGTACCTATCGAACCAGTCCAGCTCAAAAGCTGGGTTGTTTCTATTCTTCGTTCTCAGTGTGAAAGTGCTACTAGAAGGTTTCAAAGTGGTGCCTACATTGCCTCGTAGAGATCTTTCTAGAGCAAACCCTTCTAGCATCCTTTCCATTTTTGCTATCTTCTGCAACCTGGTGTTGTTTTCCATTTTCGCTTTCCGCTTCTTTAGTCGGGCATCTTCCTCTTCAGTTCTTTTTTCTTCTTCCATCTTTTCTTGTGTACTTCTTGTCACTCTTTCCAGCTTGTGTCCTCCAATGGTGTTAATAGATTCCGGTACTTTCCTTTGTGATCTGTCTTCGCTATTTTCCCTTAATACCAGCCAGTCATTCCGATGAGGGGCAGGTGGCAACTGATATGCCGCGCCTATGGCATGGTATATTAATCTGGTTAGGACTTCTCCTCATGCAATGTAATTGGGTCTGTCATGCCTTAGCTTTGTCATTTCTTCAAACAGATATGACGCGTGATCTATATAGAACTCACGGGTCATTCCCATAGCCCATGTCAGTGTGGTTGAGATGCTCCCGTGCGGTGTAGTGTATCTTGGCGGCCTTTTGTTGTAGCTCAACAAACACTGACTGTAGATCTGTGTTAGTTCTCTTACTTTCGGGTTTGCTATGAGTTCGAAAGAAGGTAGTTTGGACTTTTGCAAGTAAACTGTGAGGTTTTTCCTTCTTTCTCTCATGTTTGCTCCTTGATCTGACAATTTCAATGCCTCTTTGATGATCTCTTTGGTGATATGGATCTCCATCACTTCATTATCCATGCCTGCCACTCTATTAGATGTTGTACCCTCTTGAAATCTATCCCTACTGGTGATAGTGATACGAAGTTCCACAAGCCGACTTTTTTGAGCCATGACCTTTGCGGTGATCTTTTCAAGTAATTCTCTGCCTCCTTGGGCATCATCACTGTATCCACTAAGTTTCTTTTGTCATCCACATATGAACCTTGATATATCTGAAAGGCCGCTGCCTGTTGCACATTTGCAGGTATCCAGGTGGCTGCTGGCTTTAAAGAATTGGATGGAAGTGCATAGGGTACTGCCCCTTCCGTTGCCAGGTTCTTGCCTTTTCTTTTTCCCGGAGAAGCCTCCATTGATCCTGTCATCACAATTATCAGTTAATGCACAAACATAGTACTACTCTCCTAAATTGATTACCACTTGATCATGCATCTAGATGAGCCTTCTTAATCCCAATTTAGTTAAGATAAAATGTTAGCAGATAGACAAGCTCTTCCATTGTGCAACTTTGGCGGCTTCAAATTGATGTTGTTGGTGAAGGAGAACAAGTCCAAATTCCTTGAAATTTTGTGTGGTGTATGCTCTCATGGCATGTAAGGTCACTCCATAAGCCAAAGCTCAAAATCTATCCATTTGCTACTTTTTCTCAATCTATCCCGATAGACTAGCATTTTTTTGATCTGGGTCCTTTTTTGCAGTTGACTCCACCAATTGGTTTCCCATACCTTACACATGATCTGACCCCATTTCTACCTCAAATGAATGTCAAGTGACCCCTTTTTGGATCAACTCCCATTTTTCCAGATTCCCTTCAAGGAGATGTTGGTCTATCTCCTTCATTTTGTGTTGTTTTGGGCTCAAACTTAGTGGGTGGTCATCTTGCATCATGTTGAAGACAATTGCTAATTCAAATTTTTGATAAGATGGTCCAGTATCCCTCTGCTTGGTCTATCGCGATAGACTAGGACTTAGTGCCAGTTTGTCATTTTTTGGCTTTGTGACCATCTGTCTGCCTTCTCCCAGTTGATGCAAGGTTTCTTGCCCCCTCACATGTAAATTTTACATGTCTGCCCTTGAGATGTCCTGTTCTGACTCTGAGTTGTCTGCATGTCTTTCTCAGCTTGCCATATGAGTCCATCTTGGCACCAAATTTGGTGTACTGCCTTCATTTGCTTCCCCAAGTCTAGCTTGTAAAAATTTGAAAAGTCTTTCCCCCCAATAATTGTTGTAGCAAGTCTATCGCAATAGACTTAGTTTTTGGCCAAAAAAGATTTTTCTTGCACTTTGACTTGATATTGGTGGTTAACATTCCTTGTTAGATGAAGCCAAAGTCAAAGTTTCCCTTGTCTAAGTGTAAGTTCAAGTCTATCGCGATAGATTGGGCACTTTGTCATTTTTACCAGTTTTTTGATGTTAGTTGACAATCATGGTTTTAATAGGCCCTCCTAGACACACACATCAAGTTTTAATCAATTTAGCAGAATGTACTCCCTGTTTGCAGCACTTAGCTGGTCCTGAAGTCAAAGTAGACCACTTAGGTGATGGTCGCGGTTCCTTTTGGTCTTTGTATGATTCCGGCTGTCTTTTACTTCCTTTTGACCAAGCAGTCAGTTGTTGTTTTGGTGTTTGAAACACCAAGAACGACCATTTGGACGTCTTTCTGGCCTGTTGCGGGCATTTGCCCTAGTGGAAGAACTTTTTTCCTGAGTGGACACATTCCATCTCGTAGTTGACCTCCTTTGGATATTCCTTGTTGAATTTGGTGTAATTTTGTCACTTGGTCGGCCCGTTAGAGTATCGTGACGCTTTGTGCGGTTTTCGTCAGATAGGGACTTTAGGCTCCGTTTTGACGAACTTTTTCATAGTCTAACCCTTCAGTCGGTTTTTCGAGGTTATTGGCTTGCTGTCTATGAATTTTGGCTCATTTCCGATCACCTTGGTTTTGTCGCCCTTTTGCAGGTCCTGCTAAATTAAAGTTTTCTGAGCGGCTTCCTTCACGCTTTCCGAGGTCATAGGCTCGATCCCTAAGCTATAAGCATTGTGCCTTTCACTTTTGGTCCCATTTGGTGGCCTCTAGGTCTCCCTAAGATTGTGATGCCGGCGAGGTTTTGCGACTTACTGAAGTAAACAACACTTAGAGTCAGTGTTGACGAGCATACCTCTCATATATGATGTCGATCTGGTGACCGTGCGCGATGGATGAGCTCGTGGAAGTCTCAACTGTTGTAGGGAACTCTCTCTCTCTCACTATGGAAAATGACTCAAATGAGGGATTTCTAGCCTAGCCTCTCTATATGTAATCGAGACTCCGACACCAAATTTTCTCATCTTTTACCTGTGGCCATAAATTTTTGCGAGATGCAGTTTAGGCTCGAAAATTTCCTGATTTGGATTTCGGTTGCTTCAGTTTTACCACTTTTGCAGATTTCTCGAGTTGGAGGTCCCTTCATGACGGTGGTCATTTTGCCATGTCACCTTTGCAGTCCTTATTTTTTTTGTGTCTTCTTTACCTTGCTCTGATCAGGTGTCTCTTCTTTTGTGTTTCCATCTGGATTACGGATTTTTTTCTATAATTTTTGCTAGAAAATGGTTAAAATAAAGCAAATAAATCCCAAAATAACCCGAAAATAGCAATTCTAACCTAGAAAAATACCAATGAAAATCAAAACACTTTGTAGCTCACTTTTCTCTCGTCTATGTACAATCTCGCTCATTATCGTCAACCTTGGCCTATTGTTTGCTGTTTTTAGACAGTTTTTGGCCAGATTTGACTCTCTTTATAGTCTATAGGGGCTCATGAATGATGATTTGGTCCCCAATTCTGATTAATTACGAGAGCATATTCTTTTTCCCAAAATCACACAATAAAACGCAAAAATGGTTGAAAAATTGCTCACAAACATTGCCCTCTAATATATGACATGAGTCCGCATTGGAATGCCTCCCCCCCTCCTAATTGGAGTCCTCCCGGACGACAGGGTATCGTCAAGAGTAGGTGTTGTGCATGGTTTTGAACTCGTGCTAATGCAGGCCTTGTAATATAGCCCTATATGCATGTGCAGTCAATGCATGTAGAAAGAATTTATGCGGTGCAGGAGGAAGGTATAAGCGATGCGCTTATTGGCATTTGTCGTTGAGGTTTCCTGTGGTATCTTGAATTGGCTGGCAGATTTTCTTTGCAAGTAGTAGTTGTAACTCTGCCACTCGTTGTTTGATTGTTTTCCACTGGTTTTGAATTGGCGTATGTGGTTCCTTTGAAGTCGATATTGTCGTATCTGGTGGAACATTATTTCTTTCTACCTTGATGACTTGTGTCTGATACATCCTTGTAGTTTTGTTGTGGATTCTATTTGTTTCCTCGTGCTGTTTGCATGATGTTGCTTGACCTTGACAGTTGTAGATAGCTGCACGATTGTCATCTTTGTCCGCCCTTCTTGTGTTGTTGGCTCGTTTTGAATTGGCAATTTTGGCCGCCATACCAATATAGTCCGTTGCGTATTTGACAGATTGACTATGTTTCTTTGAAGTTGGGCTTGTTTTCGGTGTTTTGTCTGTTCTTCTGACTCTTTTTTTATAGGAATTAGGCTTTCGTGCCTTATCCAAACTTTGTATTTCCGCTTTTGATGTAATTGTGCCTCGGTCAGCTCTGTACGCCATACCCAAACTTGCCTAGTTCCCTGCATGGTTGCTAATTTTTGATAAGACGTTGCTGGACTTGTAAACTTTGTTTGTTGTTGGGTAGATTTTTGCGGTTGTATTAACTTTCGTTTCCTCCTTGACATGAATTGGTTATATGATAAGAAGGGTTCTGAAAAGTTTTCCTTTCTGAACAGTGCCTCATTCGTATCCAAATCAATGAATACCCTGTTAGCTTTCATCCATGACACTGCTAAGATACACGGAGTTGCTGGCCTACTTGGTGGTAGTACATGGAATTTTGTAGTGTACGGGTGTGCATACACTGTGATTGGTATTATAATACACCACAACGTGGTCACCTCATCACCCGATGCTACTTTCAATCTGTGTGTCTCTGGGATCTTCTTCATTGGTCCAAGTTTCTGAAAGAGCTCAAAGCTGATGACACTCATTTTTGCCCCAGTGTCAAGTAATGCAAAGATTTCAACTTGTTTTGTGTCTGCATAAGCTTTTATGTAAGGACTACACCATGTATCTTCCAAGTCGTCGATGATGTTATCGTCCTGAGCCCTAAGGTCTGTCATGGTCTTTTCTAATTCGTCGCTTTGTATATCTACTTCAATTGTTTGGGATGTTGAAAGAGGATATTCGTCAGTCATCATTGGGGTGACCATGTTTATTGTCCTGAGAAACTGCTTTCGTTTAGCAATCCGTTCCTTTGCTTCTTGTTGTGCCTGGTCCTGAATTCTTTGTTGTTCCTGTCTATAGGTTTTTCCATAATGCAGTTGAAACAACATTTT
Organism: Adiantum capillus-veneris; assembly: GCF_014529385.1. Classification (NCBI taxonomy): domain Eukaryota; kingdom Viridiplantae; phylum Streptophyta; class Polypodiopsida; order Polypodiales; family Pteridaceae; genus Adiantum; species Adiantum capillus-veneris. The sequence continues at coordinate 19,305,422 of NC_140949.1, read as the reverse complement.
CGGTGTTAAAGGTAGATGATATTTTTTTAAACGACACCCACTAATCCAGTTCGGCATTTCTTTTCCATCTAGTGTCGACAGTTTTACTACTCCGCTGGAGGATATTTCTTGGATCAAATAAGGCCCCATGCCCCTTTTCTTTAGCTTTTTTGCATGTTGTTTAAGGGTGTATACTAAGACATAGTCGCCCGTTTTAAAGTTCTTGTTCTTGACATGTTTGTCAAAAAACCCTTTCTGTTGTCTTTTTTTGCATAGATGGCCGCTACAGCATTGAGTCGTAACTCATCTAATTTTGCAAGGTCCTCTAACCATTCTGAAAGTTCATGCCCCGTCCAGTCCAATTTTTTTGCTACCCTTAGTGTGGGGATTAAAAAGTCAATAGGCAATATTGCATTTAACCCATATACAATATTAAATGGTGTAGCATTGAGTGTTGTTTTATATGCAACTCGATAGGCCCACAATGCCGAATAGAGCATCTGATCCCAATCTATTCTTGTTTCACTAACCAGTTTCGTAAGAACCGTGCACAATATTTTGTTGGTCGCTTCCGCTTGGCCATTGGCTTGTGGATGATAGGGTGCAGATTTGCGATGAATTACCATAAACTCATTTAAGAGATGTTGGATAACTTCATTTACAAAGTGTGTCCCTCTATCACTCACCAGCTCGATTGGAAGGCCATAACGTGTAAACACATATTCATATAAGAATTGTGCCATGGTTCTAGCGTTTACTTTCGTTGTGGCTTTTGCTTCCATCCATTTGGTCATGTAGTCCGTGGACACTATGATATATTGTGCTTGTGAACGATACGTTGGTGGAGTGATAGGACCAACAAAGTCCAGTCCCCATTTGGCGAATGCTCGAGCACTCATCATTGGTCTTAAAGGCATTTCGTCTCTTTTAACTGGTACCTTAGTGCGTTGACATTCATCACACCTTTTCACGAATTCTGCTGCATCTTGAATCATGGTCGGCCACCATATACCTGCAACCATAATGATTTTTACGGTTCTCTCTGCTGAAAAATGACCACCTGCTATGCCTGCATGAGCCTGTTCCAATAATGGAAAGTAGTCATTTTCATGAGGAACTAACCTCAACTGGTCATCAGTTCCTCTTTTGTACAATTGGTCACTAATGAGGGTATACCTATTCGCTTCGATTTGTAAAGCCTTTTGTCTGGCTTTAGACCAATCTCCTGGAAGCTCCTTATTAGTCAAATAATCCACAATAGCATGACTCCATGCGGGTGCTACTGTTACTTGGTATAATGTGGCATAATCCACAGTGGTATTGGATGTGCAAAAGTCGCATTTCTTGATGTAATTTGCTACATCGCCTGCCATTCCTGGCCAATACACTCCAAGTCTTCTTAATTGTTCATACATCATTTGATTTCCTCTATGGAATCCCCCTGTTTGTGTGTGGGTCTCCTCTAGATACGCTTCGTACTCCTTTGGGCCTATACACAACCTTAGAATCCCATCATTTCCATGATGGTACATTCTTCCCGCAAGCATTGTGTAATTTCGTGCTTGTCTAATGTCTTCTCCCGTGTGTGTGTGTCGTCAAGATTCATTCCATATGTCAGCAACGGAATAATTTGCTCTGACCATTTCGGTACCATCTCTATATTAAACAGGTATACGTCTGGGAGATCATCATCTACTCCGGTAGCTTTTTCACCATGTAGTAATCGAGAAAGGTGGTCTGCTCTTTGATGAGTTTTTCCTTTCTTAACTACTACCATAAAATCAAACTCCAGCAGCACAATGAACCATCTTACAATTCGTCCCGTGTTGCAAGGTTTGTTTACTAAGTACAAGAGTGCCTGATGATCCACAAAGAATGTGAATTTGTTCGCGAGTAAGTAATGCCGAAATTTCTTTACAGCATATATCATACCCAATCCTTCTCTTTCAATGGCAGTATAATTCTTTTCTGCACTGTTGAGTTGTCTACTAGCATAACTGATTGGAAAATCCGTCTTTCCCTCATCTAGTTGTGCTAATATACAGCCTATTGCAAATGCCGAAGCATCTACATGTACATGGAATATCTTTGACCAATCTGGTGCTTTTAGAATTGGTGTAGATACCAGTGCATCTTTTAGTTTCTGGAATGACTCCTCACATTCATTTGTCCAAATGAAGAGCGTGATTAGACTATACAAGGGTTTTGCGATTACCGCGTACATGTAGATAAAGGTCGGTAGTATCCACAATGTCCCATAAATGATTGTACCTCTCGTACAGTGTTTGGTCTTGGCAATTCTATGATCACCTTTACCTTGTCTTCATCAGTGGTAATTCCATTAGCCGACACTATGTGGCCTAAGATTTTACCTTGTCGTACCATGAATACGCATTTTTCTGGGTTGAGGCAAATCCTATACGTTCTGCATTTTTCGAATACCTTTCTCAGATGATCTATATGGTCTTCTCTCAATAGACAATAGACACACAAGTCGTCCATGTAAATATCCAAGAATTTTCGCAAGTATTCTTTAAAAGCGTGTGTCATTAATCTTTGAAATGTGGCTGGAGCATTGGTCAAGCCAAATGGCATTACCATAAACGTATATATGCCCCATTCTGTTGCAAATGCTGTTTTGTATTGATCTTCTAGTTTGACCCCCAATTGGTTATAACCAAAGAATCCGTCCATAAAGCTATAGGCTTGCTTGCCTGCCACTCATTCCAGGACGTGTTCAGTGATAGGAAGAGGGTAGTTGTCTCTTATTGTTGCTGCGTTTACCTTCTTGAGATTCACACATACTCGTAATTTCCCATTTTTCTTGGGTACCACCACTATTGGGGATACCCAGTCCGTGTGTTCTATCTCATAAATAAATTCAGCCTCCATAAGTTTGTCTATCTCCTCTTTTATCCTTTTGGTGAATGTCTCATTATACGTGTAGGGACGTTGTTTGCTTGGCTTTGCATCAGACTTCAGAGGGATTGAATGTTCACAAATGTTAGGATCCACTCCCTTCAAATCTTTGTACAACCATGCAAATACATCTCGAAATTCCTTAAGTGTTTTGATCAGTAAGTCCTCTTCTTCTCGACCTAGATCTGTGGAAATGTAAGCAGGTCGAGGATTTTCTCCTGGCTCTACTAAGTCTATTTTCTTGGCGTTCTCTGGCCCATCGTAGGACTCGTTTGATTTAGGCTCCTTCATTGGTTGTTGAACCACCAATCTTCTTTCCTGAATGGTGTACTTACAATAGTGAGGAGGTACATCTATCTTTTTACTCCCATCACTAGCGTTCGTTCCATCGCTACTTTCCATTTCATTTTTCCATACATTTTTAATTTTTTGTTTCAACTCATTGTATCTCGTTTTCCGTTCAATTTTCGTCATAATTGGACTACCACAGACATTCTGTTTTTCTGTTGCAACTCTTTTTTTTGGTTTGCTGGTTTTCTTAGGTTTCAATAGTCTGGACTTAAATCCTGAGTCTTCAGCAACCTTAAGAAATCTTTCTGACACTTTATCCTTAGCACAATCAACAGCATGAATGTTCATAAGGAAATGTGTCTTACCCTTAAACTCTGGCATGGGTCTCAACCTGGTTGGTGTACTGATGTGGTGTCGTTTACTCTTGTATCTTTTTTGGAGTCTCTCACTTTGGTTTGGGAAATTGTAGAAGGCGTCATTGTCTTGATCTTGATTGTCGTCTCCCTCTGTATTTTCCGACTTCTCGTCATCCGCGTTATCCTTGTTTCACTTTGATCAAAAGAATCATAAAATTCTTCTCCTTCCTGCTTGATTTCTTTAGTGGGGATGTCCACATAGCTCACTATCTTAATCTCAAGTTTCGTTTTTGTTTTTTGGATCCTCATATAATCAGTATCTACCTCGTCCTCATCCTCCTCCACAATTTTGCTCAACATGTAGTATGGTATGATATCGTAGCCATTCTCATCACAAAATTTGGTGGGAGTGACTTCATTGACGCATACATCCAATGTAGCCAAAATTTGAGACCATTCTAGGGGTTTGAGCTTCTCTTCCGGAAAAGGTTCTCGTATATAGGCATCGTGTTCCAAGACCCTCTCTAGTGTCCTTTCATCATGGTCAAATTCACTACATTAAGATTCTCCACACATCCATATCTCTTTTTTCTTACAAAGCCACGCTGGGACTTCTGATCCACTAATGGTGGCTGAGTCAAATTCTTCCACAGGGGTTCTCGTGACATCATGGTAGCTATGATTTTTAATGTTTACGCGTGTAGTAGTTTCAACATGTCTTAGATACAAATAATCATACCCCCAGTCCTGCACCATATTGAGTTGCCTCATGAACGGCCTACCAAGGATAATTTCATAGTTGTTCTTCTTGTCGAAATCTACTATGGCAAAGGTATGTTCGTACTCTATGCCACAAGAAGATACCACAATTGCCTCAAGCAATCCTATAGGCCTTTCTATGTGCCCATCCGCCAGTTGCAATTTCATTCTAGTTGTTCGTATTGCTGGTTTTCCCCATTTTTCTCATAGCAATTTGGTCGCAATGGCAATGCCAGCTCCACTATCAAGTATTGCCTTAGTCTCTATGCCATTATACTCAATTGGTAGTGTCGTGTTGCCGTCTTCACCCTCACAATACTCTCCTACCTTGTTGAGTGGTTGTGGTCTAGTGTTGACTTTCTTCGGTTCTGTGTCATTTCGAAGAACTTAAGAGGCGTCCTTATGCCAAATTTTTCAAGACATTTGCCCACTTCCGTCCACATGCTTGGCCTAATTTTTAACAATTCTGCCAATGTGATTGTACGCTTGACCGGAGTGGTCAACAAGTCTGTCAGGATTTTAGTGTCCAATTGATTCGAATCGCTTATTCTCTGAGAAGGTACTCTTCGAATTTCTGACCTTGCCTCATAGTCCCCCATATATGATGGCAAAGTTTTGAGAGATTGTGGTCTGCTATCTTCGAATGCAACTGAACCATTATCCCCTTGAAATGATTTAACGTCCAAATCCCATGGAGTCTTATTCAAGTTCAGCTCCGAGAAAGGCGCTGACTCGAGGAGCTGACTCGACTGTTTTTGTCTCATATTTTTCTTGAGCTTTTCGCACCATTTCCCATAGCTCTTCAGGCCAATTTTCTTCCACAGTAGGGAAATATGGTGGAAAATCTTTCAGTGATTCATCAGTGCTATTAGGTACGTCTTTTGCATCCCCTACATCCGGCAAGGATTTAATGTTTTCTATCTTGTCGGGTATCCTTTGTTCGGTTTTGTGAGGTGTTTCATTTTTTGGTGGTTTGATTACTCTATCTCCTGCTTCCATAGGTGGAGGCTCCAGTAAAGCTTGTGCAGTTTCAATCAGCTGTTTGCACATCTCTAGTCTCTATTTTTCTATCTCTAGATATGGATATGTCATCCACCTTTGCTCTAGGGTCTGTCTATTCTTCAATCTTGCTTCATATGCTAGCAAGATTGCATCTAAGGGTTCATTGATCTTATCTACCAATACCGACCCTCCTGAGCTTGCACTCTTTGGTTCTTTCATTGATTTTAGAGAGTCGGACTCTCTTTGCTATTTAAGTTGCTCTCGAGCTATCGTTAGCTCATCTTCTACATCTTTTTGTTTTCTCTCACGTCTAGCTTTCATTTTCACTCTTCGTTCTTTCCAAGGATTATCACGACTGACGCTAGACTTGTCAGTCTTGATTTCTTCTTGATTTTGATCGTTACTCTTGGGCTGATTGTCATTTTTCCTTGCTTGGGCTCTCGTCAAGACCTTAACAGAAATCGGAGTTTCGTTTTCTGACCCTCCACTGGACGGTAGCACTCCCAGCATATTCAAGGTAGTTTTTGCTCCTTTGCTCGAGTTTTTAGGGCAATCAAGGATCAAGTGAGTAATTCCACACTCCGTGCAATATGCGTTGACCCTAATGATTTTGTCATGAGGGCAATCCCTCAGCACATGGTCTCCTCCACACTTGTAGCATGGTCCTTTAGGCTGTTGAGGTGCTCCTGGGGCTCCTCTTTGTTGGTGTGCAATTCTTTGCCCGCTCATGCCTCCGTTGGCTATGAACAACAGTGTTCTTTCATCCAAGCTATATCGTCCTTCTCCCGCTGCCTGTGCAGCAGTTGGTGGTCCTGTATTTCCTATCATGCTCCATGGTTCTGGTGTAGAGGGTTCGTCCGGTGGATAATAGACAGAGTTCGCCGCATATCCATTGGGCTCGTCGTAGTATGCATGCATAGGTACCAAAGCCTTCTCGTCCAACTCGGTTACTGTGGGTGTGTATCTTATGCCAACTGGTCATAATCCTGGTAGAGGTGGTTGTTGTCCCAACACTGGTTGTGGTCTTTCTACGCCTACAGGTCCTGGTCGGTTGCGTGTTTGATATCTAGGCATCAGTGGGACTTGAGGAGATGTCGCCTGAGCTTGCGGAGCATATGGTCGTTCTCTCACATATCCCTTGTTATAGTAACACTCCTCCGTCCCATGGTTTGTCCATTTTTTTTCAATCGCACACCATTTTGGTTGTTTAGCTTGTGGTTTGGAATACAAGTTAATCTTTTTAAGCACTTCCTCTACAAGCTGCTCTTGGCTTACCGCTACTTCCCCCTTCATTGTTGTCTTAGCAGACTTGCCTCCGCTTTGTTGTGAGGAAGAATCATCGTCAAGATCCTTGAACTCACCCTCTTTGTAGACCGCACAATTGTCCACAAGGTATAGAGATTCCTTGGTTAAATCATTCAACGTAGTGCTCCTTTTCATATGTAAGTCCTTTTGAAGATCTGCATTCCTTAGTCCTTGGATAAATATAAGCATAAGTTTGGACTGAGTTGGTAGTTCTTCCACGGGACAGAACTTAACATATCTTTTTAATCAGAGGGCGGCCTTCCGCAGGGACTCTCCATCTTTCTGTTTGAATTTATGGATTTGCGAGACTGTATTATGAGCTATCCCCCTTTGTGAGAATTCCTCGATAAACTCGTCAAACACTTCCTCCATAGACTCAAGGTCTCTTAGCTCCACCGAGTCAAACCCTGTAGCCGCATCATCCTCTAAGGTTAAACCGAATCCTGCAAATTGGGTAGGAAAGTCTAGCACCTCTTCAACTCTAATTACACGCACAAAGGCTGCTACATGATCTCTTGGATCCCTGCTTCCCGTATATTTCTTGTTTACCCATTTTTTACAATTGAGAAGGTCTAATTCTACGATGGTCTCCAAATCTCATCATGGGATCTCCCCGTCCTAGTCGATATACCTCCTCTGGTCTCCTTTGGTGGCCAGGTTCCTCTCCCAATGGTGCTCCTAATTCATAATGTCTAGCAGTTCTCGTGAGAGATGGTTCATCTCTCCGAACTCGTTCTCAGGGTGTTCTTCCAAGCTCAGTTGACCCCTCAGTCTTTGGCTTACTCTCTCCTTGATACTGTGCATAGAGTGGTGGTTCTTGTAAATCCCTTAACCCTCATGCGGTTTGATAACCCTCTCGGGTTCGGTCTTGTTCTAATGTAGCACTCTGTCGAAACCATGCCTGCAGTGATGGCTGAGTAGCTGGTTGGTCCTAGTAGTTGGACGTCGGTGGTTTTGTAGAATGTGAGGTAACATCATACTCTTCTGAAAAGGGATTAGTCGACTTGATAGGGGTGTAGGTGGCTCTTGGTACCTCGTCGGGGCCATAGGTCGATGCTCCCGGAACTGTTGTCTTTTCAACCTCTTCTGGAAGTAGTGTCTGATTCACTACTTCCTTAGTCTATCAGGATAGACTGACAGTTTGCTCTGGCACAAGTCAATTCAAAATTGTGACTTTACCCTTGAGTTCCAGTTACCCTCTATAGCCTATCCCCCAAGTTTTGTGAAGTTTGGACACTTGGGTTGGGTTTTGGTCCCATTTTAGTATTTCAGTCAGAGCTTGATTCTCAATCTGACCCTCAGCTTGACCTTCAGTGATCTAAATGCCTTGAATTTTGGTGTGTCTGCTATTTAGGCCCTGATAAAGCTCTCCCTAGGGAAAATTTGAAAGAAAAGTTCTCCAATAGAAATTTCCTTGGTCTATCGCGATAGACTGAGCACTTTCTCCATTTTCAGCTTTTTTCCAAAGTTTTCTCCACAGCTGGTTTAGCCTCCCCTTGTGTAGTGCATTGACCAATTTTGGCACTGTTTGGACATTTGGTCAAAGACTTCTTGCCCTTGTCTCTGAATTCAGACTCCAAACACCAGTTTTGAAGTTTTGGGGTCAAAATTGGTGTTCAAATTCACTCAATTTTTGTGAGTACCCTTGTATTGATGTGTTAAGCTTGTGGTATAAGGGTTTTTTGCTTGTTGCCAGACAAACACCACCTTCACCAGTCTATCGCGATAGACCAAGCAGTGAGCAATGGGGACTTAATTTTTTGTCTGTTTTTGCATAGTCTTGTTCCCTGTGTCCATATAAGTCTATCCCCCAAGTTTTGTGAAGTTTGGACTTATTTTGACCTCAAACTCAAGCACTTCACAAATTTCACTTTTCTCTGACAATTCACAACTCCATTGCACTTGAAGTGATGCAAATTTGATGACACTGCATCTTAAACTTATGCACATCAGTCATACCTCATGACACAGTCAGTTTACCCTTGGCTAATGGTTATATCTCATCTTGGCCTCTTTAGGTTCACTTAGTGTTTCCTTATGACAATCGCTTGTTCCTTCTTTTTTTTTTTTGCGGTTTTATGGCGTTTTTCTACTCTATTTCTTCACGAGTATAACAAGCACTCAACCAAAAACCATAACTCCACATTATCCTATTTAACTAAATCTAACTAGTCGCAGACCTTCGGCAAGACACAGGCTTCCTAGCTATCCACTAAACCTCCGGATACTCTATCCTGGATCTTGTTCTAAAAGTTTAAGCTCTCTCTAGTCAAAACTAAAGTAAGCTAACCATCACACGAGTGACGTAGATCTCCCTACTTAAGGTCTTGTGTCCCCAACAGCGGCGCCAATGTTTTAGGGCAAAACTACTCCCCTGTTCATACTCACGAGCACGACACAGACAACATACTTATCATCCGATGACACGACTAACCCGTAGGTGCATGTAGGCAATCTCGTTAGCTTGTCGGGCTGAGACCAATCTACACATATGCACTTTTATGATGCATCAATCACTAACCCTGGTAGAATGCAACCCACTCTATCCCTAAACGCTCACAACACCATTTACACGTCCAATGAACTCGTAATCGCATCAAACTTACTAGGCATCATCCTCTCACTAGGACATACTTACCCATAAGTCTAATCTCACCAGATTTGAACCCTAGCTATCTCGAATATTGTCGCGATAGATAAACAGGTCATAATCCAAAAGTGGGCGAAACTTAAGTTTATCAATATCTATGTGTAGCTAATCTCTTTCTCATTCCATGAAGCACTTGATTATTGAAAACAGACACCGTTTGTGCTACTTACAAGCAAAACAAGCTCGAGGAAGAATCGATCGCGATCAACTCGAAACGGCGAATGCGTGGCGTGGTCGCGTAGCTCTCGGAGAGACTACTGCGATGGTGTGGTCGCGTCGTGAATCTGGTGAGGGAGAAGCGCATAGCGAAGAGGATAAGACACACTCAGTCTCTCTCTCTCCCTCTCAGACTCGTACGACACAGGATTAATATTCAAAAAAATGTTGTCCAAAAAATGGTTCTAAGGTGACTTTTATACTTTAGTCACCTTAGCTCAAAAATGTACATGGGGTTCTCTTGCTCATGATTACAAAGTGGGAATAAATCTGAGTCCTGACTAACTAACTAATATTTACATAATCCAGAGGAATGGATCAAAATGATAAGACGTCTTTGACATAAAAAATGGAATTTGATATGCTTTACAAGATGGGTTCATTACAACAATTGGACCAATGGGGCTCCAACAGAGAACCTACCCCATATTAAGAATAATAATAATAATTTTATAAAAAAATGGAGCTCTCTTGCAAATATTGATGCGACTGCCCCATGGAGCAACAGTTTTTTCTTTCGATCCTAGAAAGCCTTCCTCCCTCTGTGGTTGGGCATAGACATGCCACTCGCTTACCTGCTTACCCCCCAACCCAAGCCAACAACCTCCATGCATGCTGCCAATTGGGAAGTTGATGCCGCCAGTTCGGCACTCATGCAACGTGCAGTAGCAATCATCACGGAGCGGATTAGTGATCCACAAGCCATTAAAATCTCTCTCTCTCTCTCTCTCTCTCTCTCTCTCTCTCTCTCTCTCTCTCTCTCTCTTTCTCGTCACCTGGCGGCCATCTTTACCTTGAGCCTCTCTTCCATGCATCAAACGGTCACACATGTCTCCACCAGTGGTCTTGCCAACCACTTACTTAGAACGGTGGGCTACCCACCACCTCTGTATGCACATCCTGCACCTAGCCAACGGCCACGCACCTAGCTCACCCACTACACTCTCTCTTGTCTTCTATTGGCATGGACACACATGTGCCACTTTTCCAACTCACAACACACACACACACACACAAATGTCATGCGAGGGACTCTCACCCACCTACTTTAGTTTGCTTGAGCAGCCAAAAACTTACTGGTCAACCTGTCTCTTTTTCACAGTTTTCTGCGCGCTTTTCTCTACCCCATGTTAGGTGCATGCAACTCCCTGATCTCTCTGCCCCTTGTTTACCACACAAGGTGCACACACACCCAGTCCCAGTCTTGTCTCTCTCTATCTATCACTGGTGCAACATGGGGAATGTCAAAACTTGTTGACAATATCCTAGGTGAAGAGCATCTCAAAGCCTGTTGCTTGTATTGTAGCGGAAACGCTTCCTTCCCTTCAACACTGTGTTGCACAAAATTTTTCCAAACTAGAAACGTCAACCTGCCAAAAGAACATGAAACGGAATTCTCCAGGACAAGGAAACGGCGGGGGTACACCCAACAGAGAGTAGCCAAAAATGGAGAAATTCAAAGATATATCGACAAGTACATTAAAAGAAAACATTTTAACAAGATTTGCATCATCCTTTTTCATCAGCACACACCCATGGAAGAAACGTCGCTTGCAATCATGTCATGTAAACTCTCTGGGATTGCTTCTTAACGATGGGTGGCCAGTTCAAACAAGGAGGCTTAATTTAGCTTGGCCTTATTTTCAAGTAGATTAGGCCTAACGCAAACTTGAATTTTTTTTAAGGGAGAAAATGGGCGCCGTTTCGACGCATTTCGAGGCAGCTGGAAACGCGAAGCCCCGCCAGAAACACAGAAACATGTTTCCAGAGGCTGGGGGGGGGGGCGTTTCCTGCAACACAGCTTCAACAACATAGCTACTACCAAATGCAATATGAGCAGTGATATCCGCTGTCAGAGCATGGAACTCTTCATGTAATTGGTTTCCTTGCCTGGAGAATTTTTAGACTCTTTAACTTCCATTTCTCCAGCATGACACCTGCCAAGTACGCATTTGTCAGAACCATTCCCTTCAATTTCTCCGAAACAAAAGCGGGGTTCACTATTTTTATGTGTTGTACCCACTTCTCTCCTTCTAGAGTGACAAGCCTCTTTGCAAGTAGGACTTGCAGAGCTGAATTGGAATGCGCCACTTTGGATAGTCCATAGGCTTCATAGACAATACTTCTTTGCAAACCCTTAGGATCATCAATAGTCAGCCTAGATTTTCAACCCAGCCAATCAATATCTTGATTGGGAGGAAGAGAGGTGAGATCTTCAGGGAAGACATATGAATATTCATGTAATGCTTGATTTTGGATCCATCTTGTTCAGCTTGACCACAAATATTTGTTGTCCGGCCTTCATACCTTTGAGTAGACGGTTGGCTTTAACTGATTGATTCTTTGGAAACCCATTCTTTCCCTATACTTCGATTTGCTTTGCTTGATTATCTCTAAAGATCATAATACCTAGGCCACAATGGATACTAGCGTGATTCTTAGATAACCAATCCATCTCAAGAATTCCATCATACATCCCAACTGGTAAGGTTCTAAAGAAATCTGAAGTAGCATGTCCTCCTAGTTCAAAGTCAAGAGTTCCCACAGAATATCGTGATACCACGGTTTTCCCATTAGCCAATTCTATTGTCATGGGGTTAGCTTGTTTTTTATTCAGGTTCAAATTTCGCAAGTATTTCGGGGATAGAAAAGAATGAGTACTACAGGAGGTTAAAAGGTTTACCTTGATGGTTGTTGGTGTTTGAATAAAAGCAAATTGTCTTTGGGCTTCAAGCTTGTCAATGGCTGCATAAATTCTTGCTCTCTCTTCTTCTTCACCAAAGGTAGGATCTCCTAAGACTTCATGTGCATATGTATTCCTACCTTGACCTCTTCCAAAGACTCTCGCTGCTCTTCCTCGTCCTCTACCTCGTCCACCACCTCGTCCATTGTTATGTCCAAAAGGACGGTGCCTTTGATCTACTTCAGTTGTTGCTGCTGCTCTATTAGTTAGACATGGACATTTGTTTTGATAATGTCCCAACTCTCCACATTCAAAACATCAAACATCCAAACGTAAAGGATTTTGAGCATTAGCAGCATAAGCTCTTTGTGGTTTTCCACTATTATTGGAAAGCCTTATTGGTCGTCTCGTTCCATTAAAACATTGATTTTGTTCAACTCTTCTTCTAACCTCTTGCTCCTTCAGTAAGGGCTTAGCTTGTAGTAAAGAATCTTGCACAGTAGTAGGTTTCATGGCTTCTAATCGTGAGGTAATTGGTTCTCTTAAACCTTAACAAAAACGGGCTACCTACTGCTCTATGGTCATTGGCGGAGCATAACGCCTAAGCCTTACAAACTTTGAGTAGTACTCTTCCAAGGTTGAGCTATATTGCTTCAAGCTACAGAACTCATTCATATTCAATGCTTTGTGTACAGGAAGTAAGTATCTTTGCTTCATAGCCTGTTTAGCTTCCCTCCAACTCTGGGAGTTCTCGAACACTCCCATGTCACGACAATGTTGTTTCCACAATAATTTTTCTTCCCTTGAGAGATGAAACATCCCTAACATCACTTGATTTGTAGGTGTGGTCTTGCAGTAGAGAAGTAGTCATCCATAGCCTCGATACATACTTCCGCATCTTTCTCAATATCATCACCCTCTCCTTTAAAAGAAGGTGGTTGCATTTGTTTGAGCAACAACTTCTTCTCCTGAATCTCCGTATAGATAGCATCATTCTGGGGATATTCCAACGTAGAAGTGATTTGAGGATTGCCGTGAGTGTACATCAATGTTTATAATAACTCAAATCAATAAGGTATTTTTCAAACTTGGATTTATCCAGTCCACTAACAGTTGAATCGTATAACTTACCAATCATAACTTATCCAGTCTATTAAAACTTTAGCATATGACTTAACCATTTCTGACTCATTCAGTCCATCAAAACTCATTCATGTGACTTAACCAATCATGATTATCTCAATCACATGACCCAACCAGTCATGGGTTATCCAATCACATGACTTAACCGGTCATGGCTCATTCAATCCACACAAAAAAACTCATTTATATGACTTAACCAGTCAAACGATTTCTTTGTAGAAAAACAACTCAGTCTTCTAATCATAAAATCATCAAAATGTCATATAGGGGTCTACAAAAGATCTCTCCATGAAAAAATATATTAGAGGTTTCAACCATAACTATGGTACACATCAATCGGCATAATGTAGCATCTCTACGAGTCTGGTAATGGGTATAGAAAACCATACACATGAGGAAGCTTAAAGTAGCCAATTTAATCTTTTTAACTTAAGCTATGATTCCTTTGATATGGTACACTTTGGAATATTGGAAGGATTTGAAGATATGTCATCTTCTTGATCCTATGCATATATTTAAAAACGTTGTTCATTCGTTATGGCAACACCTTGTTGTCTTGAAAGACATAGTGGCAGCAAGAAATGACTTAAAGGATCGAAACTCAAATCCTAATATTTGGCCACTTTCTGATGCAACTCGACGAGTTCTACCGTAGCCCGAGCGAGCATACAAGAACCCGAGCAAATATCTATGATGGTGTTTTTGTCAATGCATATGACCTAACAAGAAAACAAAGAAAAACATAATACTAGTTTTCGAGAAAAATTGGACAGAGCTTCCTTTATACATAGGTCAATATTTCAAAACAAACCCATTAGCCATTTAAGGCACCTCACAAGAGGATTTGAAATTCTAACCAAATTGTTGTAAAGAGTGAATACTTCTCATCCACGACTCAAAACATTGGAACATCAACTCAAAAGTTTCCATCAAAACATGATGAGAACCATATGAAAATAACAAGACATGAATTTCAATTCTAACATCAATGCTACAAATTTCTTAATTCCTATTATTAGTCACATTCTTTGTCGATGTAGACTTTCCCCCTCCAACGCGTTGTCAATGCATATGACCTAACAAGAAAACAAAGAAAAACATAATACTAGTTTTTGAAAAAAAATGGACAGAGCTTCCTTTGTACATAGGTCAATATTTCAAAACAAACCCATTAGCCATTTAAGGCACTCACAGGAGAATTTGAAATTCTAACCAAATTGTTGTAAAGAGTGAATACTTCTCATCCACGACTCAAAACATTGGAACATCAACTCAAAAGTTTCCATCAAAACATGATGAGAACCATATGAAAATAACAAGACATGAATTTCAATTCTAACATCAATGCTACAAATTTCTCAATTCTTATGATTAGTCACATTCATTGTCTATGTAGACTTTCCCCCTCCAACGCATTGTCAATGCATATGACCTAACAAGAAAACAAAGAAAAACATAATACTAGTTTTTGAGAAAAATTGGACAGAGCTTCCTTTGTACATAGGTCAATATTTCAAAACAAACCCATTAGCCATTTCAAGAACCTCACAGGAGGATTTGAAATTCTAACCAAATTGTTATAAAGAGTGAATACTTCTCATCCACGACTCAAAACATTGGAACATCAACTCAAAATTTTCCATCAAAACATGACAAGAACCATATGCTACAAATCTCTCAATTCTCACACTCATCGTCGATGTAGACATTCCGTCTCCGACATGTCTCACATATTTCAGAATCGTATCGCATGTCCGCTTCCATGCTCCGAGCCATCTCCTCGGCGTAGACCGGCATGGAACTTCCAACCAACAAGAAAATGCATCATCAAGACAAAATACTAAACAAGACATAGAAGCAATATCCATAAACACTAAATACCAATGTTGACATCAAAAGGATAAAAAAACATAAGCAATGTCAATGGCATAGTAAGACGTGGGCCTCACTAGTCATCAAAGGGATTGACACGCGATGGCATATCATCTTCATCATCAATATCTAAGGAGGTGGAGGGGTCCTCTCTACTCCGCTTTCTACGACGGAGTAATGGTAGCATATATCCTGAAATCAATGGCTCATCAATGTCGAGCGCAACACATGTCCATCCTGATCCCACACAAGCCGGCAGTGCAGGGGCTGTACCACATCCAAGCTCCAAGAAAATACCTCCACGCCGACAAAGGAGCTCCACAAAGCATGCAACAAAAGAATAGCTCCGCTACAATCCACCTCGCAATGGCTCGCCTGATGATGATCTAGCTTGAGAGAGCTCCGAAACATGATGCATCATAAAAGAATCTGATGACTGCATGCCAAGGCAAGAAAATAGAACAGTGCTCTCTGCTACGAAGCACGGTGGACGCATACCTACTCGATGAACCATAAATAGCACAGAGCAAAGACACTGTAATAAAAGAGGCATGGTTAGAGAAAGCAATAACATAAATCATTAGAGTATTAATACAAATCAAGTGTGTCACCTCAATAGGACCGCCAAAACTCTCAAAATGACCATAGGCTCCATGATGGAGGTCTACAATACATCGATGAACAACCAGCTCTGCAGCACGACAAAACCTCTCCACCCACCCAATGGCCTCTCTTGTTCAAATCATTAATTATTACAAACACTTACAATGATTATTACTATCTTATGGCATGATCATAAACAAAAGGATCTCACCCGCCGTAGACACCATGACTAGAAGCCAGCCCGAATGTGCTAGCGTCGAGAATGCCAAATGAACTCCAGCACGCACATGATCCTCACTGCAAATGTCCCAGTGAGGTAGAGTGGAGGAGCCTACTAGAGACCCACCAAAGGGGAGATCCAAGAAAATGAAATCAGCAGCCCATGGAACGGCTCTCCCCGCGCGAGTATATAGTGTAGCCTCCGAACGTGCCCGTGAAAGATGCTCATGTACGGGGATCCATATGGTATTCCGGACTCCCGCTCTGAAGTCTGCAGCAATGGCAATGTAGTCCTCCACTATGGCCATGCACCGTGTGTCAACAAAATTGGATATGTTTTCTAGTGGAGACTCCACAAGATAAACAAATGAGATAGTCTTCCTAGCCATGATGGTGCCAGAAGACACTGGAACATCACAACAAGATAAAATTAGTCATCTATGAAGCATATTTTTGGAAAGCATTAACAAACTTTTATAAGACATACCAGGCATTGAGCCCACGTCCTCCTCTACGATCGTATCACAAATGTTTCCTTTTCCTTTTGAGAGTTGCGTGCATCTTAAACAAAACATTTCAAGTCAAAATACTACTAACTTATGGTTGTTTGGCATGCCAAAGAGTGAAACATACCTGCATGTCGCACCTCTCATCTATCTACTGGTGGATTTTGTAACACAGCATCCCTCGACGTTGTGTCATGCAGCTCTCTTTCACGACCAAGAACATGGCCTTTTTCCATATCTATCCACCACGTACAATTCTCAATCTCCCATGCACTCAAGGTGCGCATACTAGAGGGGTACATGCATGTGTCTTGAGTAGCCATCTGAGTCCACTGTCTTGCCAAAAAAGGCATGGCAGGCAACACATTCTTCGATACCAAAAACATAAAGAATCTACAATGAACAGCTAACAAGTTACATGAAGCTCATCACATAAACATAACAAATTAATAAAATTGCAATTAATAAATTCTTCACCTGAAAGACAAACGTTGTGCTGCCATTCGCAATGTGAGGGTAGAGTCATGTGGCAAAGGCACAATGCCAAGCACATCCATAAGATCTGACACAATCTGAAATGCTCTTTCAAAGACTCGTGCCAAAATACCCTCTCTACGAAGCCACCTACAAAGTCCAAAAAGAGTGAGAGAAAAAAAAGACAGTACAACAAATTCAAGATTAATTATCAAGGATCATCTTACTTGCGGAAGACGTGATCTCCTTTCTTAAGAACATATGCACCCCTTGTAATCTTGTCCACCTCAAGCAAAGAAATCCAATGAATCTTGTTTTGAACAAGAGCATCTTGGAGTGCTATTAAGTTCAATTTCTCCAATGTAGCCCAGCTATATCATTACCCCATTTCAGAGACAAAACCCTTGCTAACCAATCCGTCCCAAGGTTGGGATCCACAATGTTAAGTAACTGCAATATGAGTATAAAAATGACTCAGCATGAATTTTGAAAATTGAAAATGACAGAAAATTAAGCTGGCACACATTTCTTCCAAACACTTCAGGGTACCTCTCTCTCTCTCTCTCTCTCTCTCTCTCTCTCTCTCTCTCTCTCTCTCTCTCTCTCTCTCTCTCTCTCTCATTTTGAGAATCTTGAAATACTGTTAACCAGTGTTCGGAAAAATTCATTTTCACAATCATACAAAAATCCCTCCAAAACTAGCCAATTTTACAATACTAGCTAAAAAATTTTCGCAAGCTGACACACATTTTTTCCGAATTGTTGAGGGTACCTCTCTCTCTCTCTCTCTCTCTCTCTCTCTCTCTCTCTCTCTCTCTCTCTCTCTCTCTCTCTCTCTCTCTCTCTCTCTCTCTCTCTCTCTCTCATTTTTAAAAGTTGGAAATACTGTTAACCAGTGTTCAAAAAAATTCATTTTCACAAACATAAACTATTTTACATGTATTTTGCTTGCCCTCCCCTATACTATGGTATCTAAGTGTTTTAAAAAAAATACCCGACTCTGTGTTAGGCAGCGCAAGCAGACTCTCAGGCAGCGCAAGCAGATGCTCTGTCTTAGGCAGCGCAAGTCGCAAGCAGACTCTCTGGAAGACGACAGTAGGGCTAGAAACTGCAAGCTACAGCAACGAGCGCGCGTCGGCACACGCTACTTGCAGCAAAGAAGAGACGAGGCCTGTGTCCTGCGCGTCCCTATCAATGGCTCTCTGTGTCATGCGCCTCTGTCTCGACAAAAATGTTTTTGTTTAAAACTTGCCAAACCTACAGATGATAACACTTGAGTTAAATGGTCCATGGAGTTAAATGGTCCATGGAGTTAAATGGTCTCAAGTTTCACACGATAAGTGTCTCAAGTTTTACACGAAACTACCATCGAGAGAATGGTCTCAAGTTTTGGGTTTTCTCAAAATTACCATCGAGAGAATGGTCTCAAGTTTACACAAAACTACCAGAATTTTGTAGGTATTCTACCTTCACAAAAAAGTTACAAAAATTGAGTAATAGTCACTTAGTCTTGTCTTTTTTCGTCGATGGCGCGAGACTGTGTAGGTTAGGTGTGGGTGGCTTTAGCGTACAAGGAATTGCTATTGACAGGTGTTGTGAGCTGGGAAATTGGCTTTATGAGCTTGCGGGAGTTGGTTCGATAAGGGCTACTTGCTATTTGTACTAAGGAGGGCTCGAAGGTGGGATTACACTAAACATAAATTTTTTTGAGCTCTACGAGTCGCTCATAACTATTTTCTGCTTCAATTTTGATTTATATAAAATTCTTAAGAAAAACTCTCAAATATTTAAAGTTCTTTAAAGATCTCCAATATTTTCTCATAAATGTCGTAAATGTTGTTCGGATTTTCAAAAAATTCCCAGACATCATGGTGATTGTCTATCATGATTCATAAGAAGAGTCCTGAGTTAATTTGAAGTAAAAAACGCCCAACTCGAACGTGACGTGAAAAAATGGAATTTTACATGATTGATAGGAGACGTTCTTGAATGCCCGACGGCTGCGACGTCTCCACCATCACACATTGCAGTTAAATCAATTAACTTTGGTCTTTTTCAATTTCCCCACTTTGGTTAATGTTTGTACTACCCAGCATCGTAACTCAATTAGCCCACAGTTCTTGAGCAGTAATCCTATTGCTCCAACTTTCATTAAAATAGTTTTATGTAATGGCTAGGAATGTCACTATCTATGGACCGCAAGGAGGCCAAAAGCTTGTTCTTATGTTTGAAGGTAGCACATATGCCTTGCATGTAGCCTCTGTGAGACAACATTTTGAATTAACTACTGCCTTTAATTTGCATCCCTGAACTTTAAGTGGCGACCAGGTAAAGATGGAAGTAATTGAAACTTCTAATGGTGATGAGGTTTTCCTTCTAAATCACGACCAATGTCAGTTTTTCAAGGTTCGCATTACTTCAAATCAGACAACTGCACATGGCAGTAGAATCAAGTCTGCACCAGCAATAGTCGATTTGGAATCTGATGAGTTTGAGAAGCTTGGTTCTTTTAGCGTGCTTGAAATCATACGCTCAATGCCTTTGCAGAGCAATCTTTATCTGGCACTAAAACAAGCAAAGAATATCATTCAAGTTCAAGGGCTGCCTGTGCATTACGATGGCTATGTTGCGTTTGAGTTTCCACCTTCTGGTGCAGCCAGTGGAATGACAACGATGGAGCAAAGAAATGATACTCACATGTGGACAGAATATGTCACATGTAGTAGTGACACTTTTCCAGGCATTGTTCGGTTCAGTCGATGCTCAATCACTTGTGCTGTCATAACATTGACTGTCCATATTATCTAAGGACTAGATTATATAATTAGGTTCATTGGCGTGGTTGCCTTTCAAAGTCTTCCCCACAAGGCATGCTTACACCTGACTATGGCACCTTGATATGCAGTCATTGCTCTTAAATGCCTGAATGTGTGGCCATATGTCCTGCAGTTATTTATTATTGTATGCCAAGAGATAAGCAAAGATGGACCCGATGCGTGCTACATTTAGGTGAGCATCACCATCCATGTGGAGCAGGAAGGTCCAGATCAAATGAAGAAAAAGCTACATCGGTGCTACAAACTCGTGCTTTTGCAGATCCATTTACCACTGCGAAGCAGTTGGAGCGTACAATTGCTCAAGATTTTATAATGGAAAAGCTTGTCATGGAGAATGCTGACAACACCAAATGTATTGAAGACGGTGAATCACACCTTTGTCAAACAAGCAAATGATTGAGAGAAGCTTGGAATGTGCCAAACGATCAAAAAACATAAGTGCAAAAGGTTTGGAAGTTGTGCTTAATCTAAAGAGCAAGAGTAGGTATCCATACATTCACGATGTTCTTTTTCCTCGCCAACTTGGAGATGGACAACAGCCACATGTATTTAAGATGTCAACCATCGGTCCAGGAAGTGGGGTTGATCTAGTTAATAGAATGCGCCTGGGTGGAAGCTTGGAACACATGTGGGTGCACTTTGATCATGTGCATCGTGTGCATGGATGGCCAACAATGTCTGCACTTGTTTATGATCCGTTTGTTGGTGAACTTCTGACAATTGCAACATGTGAATTTACTGTGGAGAATAAGTTTGCACAAATAGAGTTTTGGAGGATGCTCAATAAGGTGGTTGAAGTCCAAGGGTATGATAAGCCCCAGTTTAGAGGTTTCATGGCTGATGAAGCAAATGCAAATTGGATAGCAGTCACAAGCGTTTATTTTGGAGGTCCCAATATGGCTATGCCCTCCAAGGAACGATCATGTGTGTTCCATTGGGAGCAATCCATGATCCGTCATACTGTGAAGTGCATTAAGCCTTCCTCCCAAGAAGAACACAAGATTAAATGCCGCAATTGGCGAATCGCATCGTCAGAGAATCAAGCTGAAATCTACAAGGGAGAACTTCGTCGTTATTGGAGAGTTGGGCATGCTATTGATGGAGAGGTTTCATGTCTAGAGACTTGGTTGGCTTGGTGGGATGTCAAAGTTTCACATTGGAGAGGACGCTTTGTTATGCAAGATGAGTCTGGCATTTTTATCCCTAACACTAACCTGTCTGAGAGCAAACATGCTAGCATGCGTGCATGCTTTGGTTTCAAAGAAAAAATTAGTTTGTATGAAGCTCCAGGGGTAGACATGGCAATGGCAGTGCTATAAAGTGTAAACTTACCTTAAAGGTTCAAAGACATGCACTGGTCCGGGTATACAAGATCTTGCCCAGAGATTCTTTAATCGATCGTCCACAGCTTTAGGTGCTACAAAATTGGTCAATCTTGCTCACTCTTTGATGAAAGAAATGGGTTTGCAAAGTCCAGAGATGAATAGGTCATATAGCAGGGAGAAGAGTGTGAAGAAAAAGAGGTCAATCTTTGTGGATGGTGGTGTTGTGCTAGAGGAGGATAGCCATAGACCTGATTTTGTTACAGTTACTGAACACATTAGTGGAAAAAGACATGCAAATGTACAAGGGGATACAAAATATTGGCCAGAGGCGAAAGTTGCTGAAACACATGTTTTCTATGTTGGCACAGAGGGCTCAAGGATAAAGGAAGTTATTATTGTGTGCAATGAAACACATGTTTTCTATGTTGGCACAGAGGGCTCAAGGATAAAGGGAGTTTCATACTCTGTGACATTATCAGATTTTCCAAGGTGCACTTGTGAAGATTTTCAGAAGAGAGAGTCCAAGAGTCTAACATATGTGCCATGCAAGCATATATACTATGTGTTTCTTCATGTTCTGGGTTTGGACTCTCATGCCCATGAGTTCATGCACCAAGCGGCTTTGACAAAGGTAGAGCTCTTTCAAGCTCTCGGTGGAGTACGACCGAACACGCAACAGTAGATCAAGTTTTGTGCTCTAAAGTTTTTGTATGTCATTGTGGGTTTTTTGTCAATCTATGATGGCCCCTATAGCGGTGCCTCTGGGTGTGAAGGTTTTGCACTTTATGTGTTTTGTGGTCCTATGATGAGCCTTGTTGTGCGAGAGAATATCTAAGGTTTTGAGCAAGTTTTTGAGTATGTACCAATGAATTAGATGTGGGTGTATGGTTCTTTTATTTGAAAAAATTTAAGATATGACTGGTTCATTTTACTACTCTATGTTCAACATCTGAACTATTGCAATATTGATATGCTCTTTTCTATTGTATATATTCACTTGGTTTCCTGTTCGCTCGGAAGTATTTTCTCGAGGTTAGGGATCCCTCAAACTCGACGTGACACAACCTATGAGCCTGCCCCATGGGTACTCAACGCAGAAGAGGTGCAGACTATCAACAAGAGGATTCAATTGATTCGTACGCCTATAGGATACGGAGCATCTTGTCCAAACATGTTCACTTTAGATGACAAGAGCTTGTCTGGTTTAAAAACACATGATAGGCACAATTTTGTGAAGGTAAAGTTTTATCAATCTTCGTAAGTATTTATTTTCTTGCATGTTTTGTTGAATTGATTAATCATGTATACAGCATGTTCTACCCCTTGTTATTGATGGATGTACTACCCAAGGAGTCCGAGACGTAATATATGGTTTTGGATCTCTTGCAAGGTATTTATCGTTCATTAAATTTTAGTATAAAATTTGAATTGATAAGTTCTTAATTCAAATATAACTTTGATATCTTCTTTCTTTTATTGATAGATGGATTACATCTTAAGGCAGACTTGCCATGAAAAACAAGAACTTCAATTGAACCTGCCTGCATGTGATAAGAAGTGTTCCCACAGACTAAGACACCATTATCGGGCTTGCATACCCAACAACGGCAGACTGCAGTAACATCAAGGCAATTGTTGGGTATGCAAGCTCGAGTTCGGTGGTGATCAATTGTCGACCCGTGGGCACTGTCCCCTATAGCATGCAGGTTAGCCTCAATTAGAGTTGTGTGTTGCACGCCACCTCTGTCACGGTGATCGTTTGACGCCATCCCCCACAGGCTGTGTGCTCATCATATGGTATCAGAGCAGCCAGTAGAGGTAGAAGACGGTGATTTCTTGGTGTCAAGAGTTGTGGTTTAGGCCAGGGCGAGGCTGATGATAGTGACTGCGACAAGATCCATGCAGTTCGACGAGTTGTCTTTCTCCCTCTATGAGCAGCAGTTCCCGCGAGGCTTCTCGAGTCTATGATTTTATCTATTGTCACTTATTATCATGCGAGACTTTTGTATGGGTTATAGACACTACCATAAAAATAAAATAATAAGACCACCCTTTTGTTGTTTGGTTGAGTTCTGGTATGTCTCACACTGATGGTTGTTTGAGGGAAGTACACACATACACACCCCTATGCTATAGTCAAGGGGGGGACTTCTACTCATAGTTTCAGGTGATTGGACTCTACCATAGTCTGTCTCAAGTCCATTATCAGTGGTTTGGGCTTGAGGGGGGGTTGTTGGGTTTTGCAAGCCCGGTTCGGTCGTCCATACCCATGGTGGGCACAATCCCTTATAGCATGCAGACAAGTTTAGTTGGAGTTTGAGTCTGCATGGCACGTTTGGCTACATATATGTAAGGTTATCTAAACAAAATAACTATCAATCAAAGCGTGTGATTTTTGCTACTGAGTATCAAGTCTCTCCTCTCTCTCTCTCCCGTTTCTCTGCTGCACAAATTCTCCTAGCCATGGACTGCTCTCGCTACCATCCACCATAGGCTGTTTGCTCAACAAAATTTGTGGAAGATTTTAGAAGATTGAAGAAAAATCTAGAGGTTTCTAAAAGATTCTACAAGCATATACTATATTCTAGAAGGTCTTAGAAAGTTCTAGAAGCTTGAGGAAGGACCTATAAGGTTCTTAACCTCCTTAAGCTTGAGGAAACACCTAGAAGGTTCTTAACCTCTTGAAGCTTGAGGAAGAACCTAGAAGCTTCTTAACCTCCTTAAGCTTGAGGAAGAACCTAAAAATTTCTAACCTCCTCAAGCACTAGTATAAATAGGGGTCTTGGGCTCAAGTCTTGCCAACACCAGTTTTGAAACTCATGCGAGGTACTTCCTCTCCTAGTTCTTGTCTTGTTATCAATTCTTGTTTCTATAATTAGTCTTCTCAACACAAGTTGTGAGGCCCCTGCAAGGTAAGCCCTCTTTCAATTCTTGTCTTGTTTTCGATTCTTGTACTCGTTACCAAGTCTTGTTCTTGTAATCAAGTCTTGCCTTGTAAGTCGACCTTTGTAATCCAAGTTTTTGTTGATAAAGTATTAAGTCTTGTACTCAAGATTAAGTTTATAATCAAGTCCCAAGATCTTGTATAGTGTGAGTGCCTCTTCTCTCACTCTCTTCTAGCTCGAGACGCGCTCATAACACGCCTTGCTTACGGATATAGTTCCTCTATGATGGTCTGTGTAGGCGAATGGCTTTATTGACGGTATGATATTTTGTATTGTTAGCTATTGTATCTAATGTGGGTTTCATCTTGAGGGAGTCCCTTGATCGGGATGGTAGCCCGTATAGGGTCGGTGGCAACCTCTAGGTGATGAGTCTGTAGTCTGTATCTGGTTTCTGTCTCTGATGGTCATGTATGGTATTTGTGCTCGTGTTGAGCACGCATCTGAATATTGTGGTTTTTGCAACAAAAAAAAAGAAGCTGAAAGTTGATGAGTACACGTGTGCACGGATGTGTGCGTACGCGGTGCGGTGCATGCGGGGAAGGGGGAAGAGCACAAGCTGGTGTGGGTGGAGCAGCCTCACAAGACTAAAGATGAGGAGCTTCTTATTCTCATATGTAAAGAAGAATAAGGGTATGCACACACGTGGGCGGCGGCCCAACACTAGACATCCAGGCGGGCAAAAGACGGAGCGCCTTTACCCCAACAATCTTCCACTTAAAGGCAATGTGCCAATAAAGTGAGGCCTACTAGCTAAACTACTAGTATGTACAAGAAAACAAGTGAGAGACTCTCTCAACCTACGCCCATTGGCTCACTCTGTCGATCTACACGCAGTCTTATCGGCTCTATCGATAAGCGAGTGTGCGTACCCACACTAGAGCCTGCGTGTAAATCTCGCAAACAACTTTGTATGGTCTGTAAAGATCCACGAAGCGTCATGCTAGTGTCAGCCACCGTATGGTTGACAATCCCTACTGCAAATGCTCCACTGCAGCTACTAGGTCGGGCCTCGACAGGAATGAGTCAAACATGAGACGCCCGAACGCTAACGAAGACTGGTTGTAATGGCCTCCGCTGTAATATCTGCAATCATTGCATCCTCAGTACTACCCATCACGTATGGATGTGTCAACATCGACACTAGGGAAGCTACATCCCTCTCAACCATAGGCAAAACTGTGCATCCTGGCACCAACTCATCAGCCTCTAACACGAGCATGTAAAAAAACTCCATTCTGTGAGCTCTATTTGTGCCTCTAGGGAGCAGACCTGCTCTACCTCTGCCTACACAAAGTTTGACAGCACCTGCTGTGTCTCACTAGAGCACTGCCGCTCTATCTTTGTCTCTACAGAGTCTACTAGTAGCATGTCTTGCACAACTAAATGCTCTGTCTCGTGAGCATGATGGAGATCACTGGCAAAAAAGACAAGTCTCATCTCTTGCTCAAAGCATGCTAGCAACAAAATTGAGATTACAACGTCACGAACCTCAGACACATGCATAGGATATACCAAGCCGCTACAGGCTCCTCTGGCAATCACTAGTGAACCGCAATGCATCTGGAAAGACTGCTCTCTAAGAAGTACCTGACAACCAAAATCTGCCAATTGTCTCACTGAGATCAAGCTTTGTCTCAGCTGAGGAACATAGCACACATGTCGTAGCATGTATGACGCACCATTGGGCAATGATAAACAACATCTCGTGCACCCTCTATGTCAAACACCAAATCATCGGCCAAGTGCACACAACCAAGTCTCCCACTAGAAAATGTGCTCAACCACTCACGACATGGTGTGACGTAAACTGCATCGCTATCTAGTAACCACTGTGGAGAAAGTGTGCTAATCATAGGCAAATCTGCAAGAGATACATTGGAGGCAAGCATGACATCACCGTCACTGGCATAGACTGCCACTAGAATTGCCTCTCTAACATCTATCAAAACCGTATTTGCATCTCGCATACATCTCCGCTGATGCCTCATACATCTAAAACAACGGTGTCTAAAGCAAACTGTGAATACGTGCAAACCATGGCGAGAATCTGGGGAAAAATCGACAGAGTTTCCCCTGAAAACTGAGTAAAAACTCAAAAAATCGCACCAAATCGCATGAAAACTAGACAGTGTCTTAGTAAACAGATCCACAAATGGTCTACATATGCTGCCAAAAGCCTAGCAAACCGAGTGGCTCTATGGATGTGTACCTGTCTAAAAACACCTATAAACCTGTAAATCTGCTACCTACGAGCTTTACCTAGCTCAAGCTTTATCCACATAAGCATACATAACCTAAAACTGCACCAAACTATGCGAAAAATGCTCTCTAGTGCTCCACACAAGCTGCTCGCAACCTGTAAGCAAAAACGCTGAAGAACTAGCAACTACTACCTCATCTATCGGTAAACACGTCGATCGGAAAAACCTATCAAGAGCTGTGTGCACCCAAGGGAGAAATCCGCTCTGGAATGGTCCGTTAGAGCCGTATCTGTCGGTATGTGTCGTCGAAGCCGAAACTGGAGATGACAGTCGAAGTCGTAAAGCCGGTAATGGCCATCAGAACCTTCTTCCACCGCCAGGCGGAAGTGCCAATGCTATGGCTGCCTATGCTCCAAGTCAAGAAAACGAACGATGTTGGCTTCCGCCACCGGGTGAAAGTGCGCTAGTAGAATAGACGCAAATTGGTGTTGAAACCGATATGCCAAGCCGAGCCGTCAATGCTCGAGGCCGTAGACGATGCTAGAAGCCCGAACTCGGGCCGATGCTAGATAACGACAAGCTTACTCGCCCGCACGTAGCCAGTGTGCTCTCACACAGTTCGCTTTCTCTCAATCTCCTTTCACTCTCCAACAATTGTACACCAAAGTGTCTTGAAAAACACAATCTCTTGATCTCTGCGATCTACTTTTCGAATCCGTGTGGAATCGCGTCCGATCTGACGCCACCAAGCACCGAACTTCATTGCCACCGAGAGATCACTGTTGCCGCCTAGCCGTAGCTTTGATACCAATTGATGGGTGCAGTACGGCATGTGCGCAGATGCATGCGTACGTGCATGCGTGGTGTGGTGCATGTGGGGAAGGGCGAAGATCACAAGCCGGTGTGGGTAGAGCATCCTCACAAGACTAAAGATGAGGAGCTCCTTATTCTCATATGTAATGAAGAATAAGGGTATATACACATGTGGGCGAGCGGCCGAACACTGGACATCCGGGCGGGCAAAAGACGGAGCGCCTTTACCCCAACAAAAGTTCACTATGGCCTATATAAGGCTTTAAGAAGAAAAATTAATTTATAAAAGGTTGTTTTGTGAGAGAAAACAAGAAAGTGACACTCATTTTTTAACACATTTGTTACTTTCGAGCTTGGTATCATTATGCTGTAGGGAACCCCAAGTTTAGACCACCTCAGCACAAACCCTCGCCTGTTGAGAGTATTGAGTGGATACAATCTAAGTTCAGAATGGAGATTGTTGTTACTAATCAAATACTGTACATAAATGCTTATGAACTTACCCTAAGACCGACAAAAGAAACATGAATGGCCAGAAACATACTTCCTTTAGTAATGGTTACGGGGTGCTTTGACATTTTTATGTTTAATGTATGGGGACGCCAATGAAAAAACAATGACCGACATTCCTATAGTCCAGTACCTTGAGAGTTATTCTTTGACTTATTTGGGAAGTCACTAATCTACAATCCTCGCAATGTAAAAATTTTATACAATGCCTACAACAGACCTCAATGCCTTGTAGATTGTGCAAATATTCACAACTCGGTAGGATGGGACACACCGGATGTGTTTCCAAAGGAATTTGCTTTCTTTGATGACTACTTTGGGTACAGGAAGGCGATTGTTCACACCAAAATGGGGGTACCTGTAACAAATAAATCTCTTACTCAAGAATGGTATGACTCACACGCCAACGAAAAAATGTTCCAACCAAAGATCGTAAAGGATTATTGGAGTCAACCATCATACATACTCAAGGAATGGGACAACTATACTCCATTGGTGGAAGGATGTCATAATGGATATTACCAAGTGCATTATGTCAGAGCCACTAGGATTTATTAGAAACTTTCGAAACACCTTGTAGACTTTTAGAAACTCAAAGTTTTGTGATATAGAAATTGAGTTAATTTATTCATTATGCTTTCTCCTATTTTATTCTCATCTCATCTTTAAGTGCCTATTCCATTTGATTAAAAGACTTCGAACGGGATAGAATATTTTACTAAGTGTCACCTTGGTTGATATGGTGCAATAAGTTACCATGCCTCCTAGAGGCAATGTGGCAACGCAAATGAACCTATTGTTCCTCAACACAACATTATCGATAGAGACATCGATGCTATGCTTCGCAAGTTTCAACCTGGAAATTTTAGTGGGGAAGACAAAGATGTAGGCAAAGTTCTTGAAGATTGGATTGAGTGCATGGATGATTATTTTGACTTAGCCCATTTGTTAGCAATAAACCAAGCTATCATTGCTAAGTTCAAACTAGAGAAAACAACCAAGCGTTGGTGGAGAGACCATTGCATGGAAAACAATATTGATCATAATGCTGCAACTTGGGATTATCTTAAGACCCAACTTAAGAAGAACTATCAGAACAAGGCTTATCATTCAGACCATATGAATGAGTTTCTTGAATGTACTCAAGGAACCAAAGATTTGGAATCATACTACCAACATTTCTTAACCCTTGTCAACTATGCTCCTGCAGGGATGACTCAAGAGGTCAAGATATCTCGATTTGTGTCAGGGTTACATAATCCTATGAAAACTAGACTTCAGAGTTTTCGTCTTACCAATTTTGCAGATGTCCTTGATGCAGGAAAACTCATTGAAATAGAGTTATCCACTACCGGAAAGAGGAAACCAGAACTTGTTCTTGTTCGTGAAATCAAAAGACCTCGTCCCAAGGAGGAACAAAGATCTGGAAATTCATAACAAAGAAGAGAGAACTTGTTACGTATGAAAGCTAGACAAGATCATTTATACTACACTTGTCTTGATCCTGGTCATCAATCCAAGGATTGTCCATTTAACAATTCAAGCTTCACAAGATTGGTGGACAATTATGAACATATAAACTTCAATCTGAATCAAAATTTTGGAAACTTTAGACCCAGACCATCGTCAGTTCAGAGGAACTTCAATCAACAGAACTTTAATCAAAACCAGAGACAACCTCAAAACTAGGAGAATTTTAGACCAGGCAATCTACCTTTTGTTCAAAATGAACCACCTATCAACAATAGCAACAACGGAAATGTTAAATGTTAACTTTGTCCAGGAGGAGGAGGAGGTAATCAAAGACCTCAAGGAAGACCTTAAGCTAACAAAACTCAAGGGACTAGAGGTGAAGGAAATCGGACAAATGCGTATGTTCATGCTGCAATTGAACATCAAGGAGTGAATGAACAATTTTTAGTTATTCAAACTCCAGTGGAGTATCAAGGTAACCATTTTACCTTATTGATTGATTCAGGGAGTACACATTCTTTCATATCTCCTAAGTGCATCAAAAACCTCATTTTGCTTGAACACCTTGATACAGACCTTACAGTAGAATTAGCTACGAGTAGGAAGGTTATATCTTCTACTTCACTGGGTAACTTGTTTTGGATGGTCATAATACTTTTGCAAACTTCAGAGTCTTACCCATGGGAATTTACGATGGAATTCTGGGAATGGATTGGCTTAAATCCAATGATGGTCACATACATTGTAAAGACGCTTCATTGACTTTTGAGAATGATCAAAACTTTAGAGTTACAGTTACTAGGAAACGGAGGAAGCCTAAGCTCAGACTAGTGAACTTTACCAAACTTATGAAGGGTTATAGGAAAAATGAGAGGATTTACGTAATAAAGCTTAACCCTAAAGAGAAGAAGATAAATTCACCTGAACCTGAGTGGATAACAAAATTTGATGATGTATTTCTCGAAGAACTTTCACAGTTACCACCCAAGCGTGATGTTGATCATGAAATAGAGCTTACACCAGGAGCTTAACCAGTTGCTCGTAGACCTTACAAAATGTCAGTACTTGAATCTGTGGAACTCAAGGAGAAATTAACTCAACTCTTTGAACAAGGATTTATCCAACCCAACGTTTCTCCATGGAGTACTCCTGTCCTCTTTAATTGAAAGAAGGATGGTACTTTACGTCTTTGTATTGATTATTGTGGATTGAACCAAGTAACATTCAAGAATAAGTATACAATACCAAGGATTGATGAACTGCTTGACCAGTTACATGGATCTTCTATCTTCACAAAGATTAATCTTAAGTCAGGGTATTACCAAATTCGAATCAAGGAGGAGGACATACCAAAGACTGGATTCAATACTCGTTTTGGACATTATGAATTTACAGCTATACCTTTTGGACTTACTAATGCTCCTGCAACTTTTGATCCTCTTATGGCCGACATGTTTCGAGAGCATCTTGATGATTTTTTTCTTGTCTACTTTGATGATATCCTGATTTACTCAAGAAATAGAGGAGAACAAGAACAACATGTACAACGAATATTTGAAATTCTCCGTCAAAATCAACTTTATGCCAAACATAGCAAATGCATCTTCTTCACTGACAAGGTGGAATATTTGGAATTTATTGTATCCAAAGATGGTGTTTCTATTGATCCAAGTAAGATCGAAGCTGTTATAGCTTGGCCTACACCAAAATCAGTATGAGAAGTACCTGCCTTTCTTGGCTTAACAGGATGGTATCGTACATTTATAGAAGGTTATGTTAAGATTGTATCTCCATTGACTAATATGCTTAAGAAGACTAAAATTCTTACTTAGAATGAACATGCTCAAGCTAGTTTTGAGAAACTCAAAGAAAATTTCGTGAATGCTCCCATACTACAGCTTCCAGACTTCTCAAAGACATTCACTGTGCTCACTGATGCAAGTGGACAAGCAATTGATGGCGTTCTATCTCAAGAAGGAAAACCAGTAGTTTATGAATTTCGTAAGTTACATATACATGAGTTAAACTATCCTACACATGACTTGGAATTATTGGCCATTGTGCATGCTCTTAAAGTATGGCAACATTATCTTCTTGGAAGGAGATTTGAACTACATACCGACCATAAAAGCATTAAGTGGATCTACACCCAACTTGACCTTAATATACGGTAACGAAGGTGGATGGAGTTGGTATGCAAATATGATTTTGAAATCAAATATAAACCCAGGAAGGAAAATCTTGTGGCCGATGCCTTAAGCAGAAAGTTGTATTGTAGATGCTATTACAACCTCTACTACTTCTTTAATTGACCTTATTCGAGACGGTATGACTCAGGACCTGTATTACTTAAAAATCTAGTACTTGATGAACTTAAATGATCGCACAGAGAAGCAAGAAAGGCAAATCAAAGGCTTTCACATTGAAGGCGATTACCTTTACTTCGGTAACAGTCTTTGTATTCCAAATCAAGGTGGAATTAAACTCCAAATATTACAGGAAGCTCATGATATACCTATAGCAGGACATCTAGGGTACATTAAGACTTACTCTACTGTAAGAAAGAGTTTCTTTTGGTCAGAACTAAAGCGTGATGTGGTGAAATATGTTACAAGATGTTTAACATGCCAGCGTATTAAAGCTGAACGAATCCAATACCCGGGTAAGCTTCAACCAATTGATGCTCTACAAATGAAATGGAAATGCATATCAATGGATTTTATTATAAGACTTCCTACATCTTTGGGATATGACTCTATTTTTGTGGTTGTTGATATGCTTACAAAAATGATCCATTTATTTCCAATCAAAACAACATTTACGACTAACGATATAGCTCAAGTTTTCATGAAATGTGTTTTCATGTATCATGGTTTACCTCGAAGGATAATTTCTGATAGTGCGACTAATTTTTGGAAAGCCTTATTCTCAGCTACAGGAACCCAGTTAGCTTTTAATACTGCTTATCATCCTCAAACTGATGGACAAACAGAAAGAACAAATCAAATCATTGAAGACATGTTGAGAGCTTATTGTATGTATGACCGGAGTAAATGGATTAGATACTTGTAATATTTAATTGAATTTGCGTATAATTCTTCATTCCAATGCTCAATTGGGATGTCTCCTTTTCGAGCATTGTATGGGCAAGAGTGTCTTACTCCACTCAAATGGACAGACCCTCTCTTACGAGTTCAAGCATCCAAAGAAATGTTGGATGAAATGCAACTACAAACCGATCTTATACGGTACGATATTAAGATTGCTCAAGATAGACATAAAAGTTATGCTTATTTAAAACGATCTACCATACTTTTTGAAGAGGGCGATATGGTATTTTTGAGGGTGAAACCCAAACATAATTCTTTATCAATGGGTAAGTGTAAGAAGCTAAGTGTCAGATATTGTGGACCTTTTTTAATCACACAGCGTATTAATGATCAAGCTTACAGACTCTTGTTACCACCACACATAAAGGTACATTATGTTTTTCACGTCAGCTTACTCAAGAAGTATGTACCTGATCCACAACATATTCTTGATGATTCTCTATTATCTACATCTACTGATGGGAATTTTGAATTATATCCCGAAGCAATACTTCAGAGGAGAACCACGACTATTATTGAACACCTTGTTAAATGGTAAGTGTATCCTTAGGAAGATGCCACTTGGAAACGTGATGATGTAATGAGACTAAATTATCCAAACTTCATGTCGAGGTGAAAACACCTCGAATTTTTCAAGTGTGAGAGGATGTAAGATCCCCAATTTTTGGGTCTCTTTTAAAAACAAAAAAAAATAGCTTTCATCTACTACTTCACTTAAAGTTGTTGTATCCTTTTAAAGTCAAACTTGAAATTCTTTCGATTTTCGCGTCAAAATTTGAAGCTTTTGCCAGTAAAATTACGCTAAAACTTGTGTAAATTTTTCGGTTTTCTTAGAAAGCAAGCTCAAAATCTAACCGGGATTTTACAATTTGAGCCGGTTAAAATACGTTGGACCCCGGATTTTTTCTAACAATGGGCTGGCCATCCACATGCATGGCATATATAGGTGCCCCTGTTCCGAGCTAGGCTACTTTGGCCGGCCACGCATCTTGGGTCTAAAGCCCACTTACAAGCAATTTGCTTGGGCGCCCAATGTCTATACTTTGAATAGGGCATTGCTCTTGTGTGCGACCAAAAGGGCTACAAGAGCACCAAAAGGGCTGGGCAACCTATTGCACATGTTGACCACGGGCCTTGTGTGTGAAACGACCAATCAGCCATAGGTAAAGAAAGCAAAATTACACATGCATTCCACAGAATTTCAGAAATGGTATTGTGCGTGTGTGTATGTGGGCACACCCAGTAGTAGCTTAATTTAAGAGCTCTGCCATGTCCAAGACAGGAGGTCATGAGTCTCCACGGAGCCTCGAGAAGCTGAGGAGAAGCCAACGATGGCAGGGCCTCCCATCAAAATGCTACATAGCCGGAGCGACTGGTACGACAAGACCCGAACTGAGTGCCGTCCAGCATAGGATGCATACACATGCAGCTTATCCTGCTTGCCATTGTACTCAACCCTTGCTGCAATATCCCTGCCAGAGTTGAGCACTATTCCTGATAAATTCAATGACTCTGTGTACGAAGAAACGACACTGCCGATGTCGATGCCAACATGGTTATCATTGGGATCCCAGCTCTCTTGCGACGAATCCAACTCGACAGCAAAAATGATGGGGCCCTTCTGCTTCATGTGCATGTGTGAAGGAGATAAAACAGAGGAGTTCCCAAAGAGGCCCCCAAATAGGCCTTTGGTGGTGGGAAGAGGAGGGGCTGGGAGTGCTGCATCGGGCGCAGCAGGGCTCACAAAAAAGGCAATGCCGTCACCGCGGTAGGCGGGCGAATTGGCGAGGCCTGCCGACATGCGGAACATGAAGGAAGTGTTGAAGGAGGCTTGGGTGTTGGAGCAGAGGGAGATGGGATGTACATAGCGTATCCGACCGGAACTAGCATGAAAGAATGCATCGGCCACGCCCATTGTAAGTTTGAGCTGGTGTGGAGCATACACAGAGGCATCCCCATCATATGCAAAGTTCACATCCCCTGTTGTACCCCACTCAAAATTGATTGCACTCACTTGTTGCTGGAGAACGGAGAGAATTAGAAGCAGCACCGGCAGAGAGAGGCTGTTCATCTTGGCGATAGAAACAAGTACTCTGCTGCGGCTTGCCTGAAAGAGATGAGAAAACACTCTTGTCAAACAGTCTTCCAAGTGCCAAGTTCCGTGTCAAAAGAAGCCCATCGAGCTCGTGACTCGTGGCTCGTGGGTGGTTTTTGACGGACTCGCCCACAACCCACTCACCCAGTGCGGTGGGCATATAGGCCTATTGCTAGTCCCACTGCGAGACCGACTCTCAAACCTCAACACATGGCTGATGGTGCAAGAGATTGGTCATTGCAGGACACCTTTGACTTGCCCTCTATTCTTTAAAACGCGCAGTTGACACATTTTATTTAGCATAGTTAGTTTTACCTAGGTATGTGACCCGCACGTTGCAGCGACTAGTTATAAGCTTTTATGCACATCACATTGCGCACATTGTGGGCTTGCATGCTCAGATTTTGCACCACCATGCACAGGTTTTGAGAGGGGCTGTTACTATCCGTCACATCCTTGAGAGCCAAGTGGAAGCCTTGAAGTGCTTAGATGGCAGCAAGAGACGTGTAGATGACCTTATCCTTAGCATTGTCATAGCAAAGGTCCTCATGTTATTAAAGTATATTTTTCCCTCATCTACTATGAGTAACTACTTGTAAAGAACACTAAAAATAGAATTGACAACATCTTGGCAATGCCCTCCTATTGCACCCATTGAAAGTAGTTCAAAAATGTCTTGCTATTCCCTGGGAAATTGATGGCATCAAATCAAAGAGAGAGAGAGAGAGAGAGAGAGAGAGAGAGAGAGAGAGAGGAAATGCAAGTAGATTCAATGGATTGGAAGAGATCATATCTAGCAGATGAAGCACATATGAAGATCCACAATCGTTTGTCCATTTGTTCATAAATTTTACCTTCTTGCATACTATCACATGTCTTCAAGATGCAAGAATAGGTGATCACATTTAGAGAGTAGCGCTCACCTCGCATCTGAATTAAAAAACTTAGAGCTCCTTTGTTATTCCCATGTGTTTGTCCATGCTAGACATACCTTGCAATAAATGGAGTTCAAGAAAATGGCTCATCTAGAGACCTAGTTACCCTCATTCTGCAAACATGAGCAACACATGCTTTTAACACAATAAACAAAAGCGATCGTATATGAACGAATCCTTTCATCCACCAAAAACAACCTAAATCCTCCTTGACTGACTTTTGCTTGTAGCTCCTCCCATATGTACATTCAAGGAGACTAATATTGTGAGCATCCCTTGATCTACATCGTTGAAAAGAGTAAACCTTCCTCACCCGCGGACCCAGTTGCTCTATATCGCTGGAAATAGAGCTTCCTAGGTCGGGCATTCCCTACAATAAGTAGGGTCCAAAGAGGCCACTTCCTAGATAAGAAGCTCGATGAGTACTTTTTCGTTCAATTATACACCACTCTTGGCATACATGTCTACCAAAGCATTGTCAAGCAGGACAACGTTTTTCAACAACCCTTGACTACATATGTCTGCATGAATTTGTGTTTTCCCATGTCTATATCCTACATAATGCCACACGCCTTCAAAATGCAAGCATAGATGATCACATTTGAAGAGTCATCTGACTCTGCATTTGTTGAAATGGCCAAGTGTCAGGACACGGATCCTACGGGGCAAGGCCCAACCAAGGGGGTCAGGGACCTAGGCCAAGGGCCGGCTGGACCAATGCGGACTGGGGATCCACTTAGGGCAAGTGCTAGGAGCTAGCGTATATAAGGGGCGGTAGGGAGGAGGATCCTATGTCCAGTTACCCTAGGCCTTACACTGGTATCAGAGCAAGGTGGAGAGGAAGAAGAAGGGTGGAGCCATGGCGGAGGAGAAGGCATGGATCTCTCTCTCCCTCTTGCCATGATTCTCTCTCTCTCTCTCTCTCTCTCTCTCTCTCTCTCTCTCTCTCTCTCTCTCTCTCTCTCTCTCTCTCCCCTAGTAGGCTTGGAGCTCGTGGAGGCTAGGATGGAAAAGGCCGTAGACATGGCTCCTCAAGAGAAAGGCAGAAGAAGACGATGTTAAGGCCGTGGGAGCGCCGGCTTGCAAGCAAAGGGAGCCTTAACAGAGGACGAGCATGGCATGCAAGGCAGCGTAGAAACCGCCTCCTAGTTGAGAAGGGAGGAGAATTCCACCTGCACAAAAAGACGAAAAGGCAGCCTTGCTAGATGCGCAGGGGCATGGGGAGTATGACTCGACCCTGCGACGCCTGCTGTCAAGCCCGCCATGTTGAGTTGTGTTCAACTTCGTCTTCGGCGCACCTGCAGGCTTTCGCCATGTTTTCTTTACACAAGTTCACAGGGTAATATTTTTTATTTTTTATTTTTTCTAGCATCCAAGGGTGCTCAAAGGTACCCAGGGGACCCATCCCATGGGCGCTAGCCGTAGGGAATTCGTTGCTTTCGAATTTGCAGCCGCATGCACACGCATGGCAACGCATGCGAGTAGCAGGGCATCACTTTGAAGTCCGCAGGCAACAAGGGCTTGGAACGAAGGATCCGCCAGCGAGGTCAATTTAAAGCAGAGACATGAACCGCACGGCATGCAAGGCTACAACAAGCTCTTATGCACTTGAGCAACGCTTACTATTCAGCAGGGCATATTGAAAAGGCTACGAAAAGCTTGGCATGCATATTCATGCAACCTGCCAAAGGTTGACAACATGGGAGTCGGGATTACGTTGACTAAGTTACACCGGGCTGTCAGAATTGGTAAGCAAGTTTCCTTTCATGTTTTAAACTCTAACTTCATGAAATTTGGCAGATCTCTTCGCACTCTTCGCATGGCAAGCAAACATACCGCTTGCCAAGGTCAACTATGGGCACGATCAAGCATGGCCTGCAAGATTAGAAACTTTATCATGCATGGCATGTAATAACTTATACGGTTTTGAGCACAGCAGTTGGGTCGGTTTGATGCAAAAGCATAGCAAGTGGTCATTGTTTTGGAATCTCAAGGAGATCGACATGGATTGCTAATCGACTAGGAGCTACCGGAGAATACATCAATTACAAATTCTTTTCTGTAATTCTCAAGATGCTGCGATATTTGACATCTCCTTTAGCTGAAAGTGGTCGACACGATCAATTCGCTTTTGCCATTATATTTGTATGTTAACAACCGCATTTGTTTGCTATGAGCATAGAAGTACAATTCCACACAAGAGCAGGGTAGTTGCTCACAAGATTCCCAATTATTTGCAAATTGGGCAAGGCCCTTGCCAGTACGAGGTCAAACAGCTGTGAACCTTGATTCCACCTCGTTCGATCCTTACAACGGCCATTTCATCGATCTACACGTAGACAAGGCCGATTTTTTGTGCATGAATGACAAGGTCGTCTCCCTTTGCTATGACATCTGTCGTCAATAGCATTTGTTGGCAATGAGGCCAAACAGAGTTCTACAAAGCAAGGCTTCAATTTCTACATCTTTCATTGAAGCTGGTCATGTTTGGCATATGCTATGAGTATACACAATGGGGAAGGAATATGCAAGGTGTTTGCAGATATGGCTATGGACCGTTTTGGAATGAGTTCTCCTCCCAACTTTCATGACAACTGGTTGCAGCAACAACGACCAGGTTAGCCAAGTTTAAGTTTTTCTTGTTTTTTCCTATTTACACTTTACTTGGCAATTACTGTCATTGTGCAAAGCAAAGTGCTTTGGCAATTGTATATGCAGCAAGGCTTCGGGGAATTGGTAAAATAGGGAATATCAACTTGTTGAATCCCTACCAGTCTAAACTATGCAAGGCACTTATGGTTTTGGTTCTCACGGTTGAGGACATCACTCTCCGCAAGGTCTTACCAGATAGGATGCAAGGCATGCTACTTAGGTGGATTCAATTCTACCGCCTTGTGAATTACGCTTCCACTACCACATTTGCCACTTTGTCACGGACAGACTAAAAAAGGGATTGTTTACAACAACACTAAAAAGAACCTAACCTTTTAACTTATTTCACAGGCGAAGTGCCATATTAAGTCATTTTTGTAAAGTCACGACCACATACATGGCTTATAGGATAAGCTGCCAGTCAGGCATAAGAGGTCTAAGAGCACACATTCTGGGCATACACACACACTAGAAATTGAAGGAACGTTCCTCGACCCAGCATGCTCTTCTTCTCTCTCTCTCTTATTTCTCTCATAGAATAATGAAAACTTTCTACGATGCTTTTGATACATGTTTTGCGCGTGAGTCAGCTTGAGCCAAGGTGCTCTAACTCACAGCTAGCACGTGGCTAAGATGCTACTCAAATTAGTCTTCATCGGTTCGTCGATTGAACACTATTTTGCATAAGGGCTATGAGCCAAACAAGCTAAGAGCCGTTGTCAGGCCAAGGGTAAGACCCAACTATTGGCATTCTTTGAGTGATTGTTTTCAAGATCTACCCAAGGACGTACACATCGACGTTAATGGACAAGCAAGAGTCTTGTCATTACGGATGCTTAGGGTGTCATTTCTGCACTACATGTTTTCAGTGCGACACTCAAGTTGAGTTTTTGCTAATCTTCAACTCACAGCTGTTGAACTCTACAAGAAAGTATAGATGCAGCAATCAGTTGCGATAGCATGGCTGTCCATAAGAGCTCGGCAATTCACTTGTGTGGATTTCCTGCTCTCTCTATAGCACTATGGCGTGTCTATGGACATATAGTTTTGGGGTAAGACCTGGCGGGTGATTGTTACATCACCCCATAGGCATTAAGGATCACAGTTTGATCTGCATTGAGGATCACAGTTAATCTCTCCCAGTTATACTTTCAAGAAAAGAATTCCACAATCTACCACATGCGGTAGCGGACGGACACACTTTTCAAGTTGTTTCCAATCATTCTGCACACGGTTGACTATGTTGGTTACCGTTATCTACTAGTTGAACAGTTTCTACAAAGAGTCTTACCAAGGGGTTTGACTACGTAGATTCTAATCCATGGGCTTGGATTGCAAAGGCAACACCCAGGGTTCCCAGTGCAAATGCTATTTGTTTTTTCAAGTAGGGGACGTGCTCCTCTCCATTTGCATACGGGTAAGTGAACATTACGTTCAAATCTCCAGGTATGCATCTATTGATTTGGTGTTATTCCATTTTTAGTATGCTTTTTCAAGACGTATAAGTACGCTTGAATGTTACAGAGTCATGCCAAGGGCATGTCGGCACAAAGTATTTTGGACCAAGTCTCCAATCTATTTTTCTGCCTTATGCTATTACAAACCTACTTGTATGGTTCAATTTGGCACATGTTGTCACATGGGATAGAACATGGTCTGGAACTCAAGGAGTTTCGGTTTAGCCAGTGTGGAGCAATGAATGAGGGTCCCTCTCACTCCTGTCGTAAAGTGTTTAGAGCTACCTCCACACACAAGTACATCTTGTACTTGTAGGATGTTCTTTTTCAGACATCCTTAGTTGAGACATATTCCACATGTGACGAATATGAGTCTCTGGGACTGACACTGGCGCTACCTATTTCAAATATGTGTCACGACAAAGTCCCTAAGTGCTGGTCACATCTATTTTCTAGACCATTTTTAGCACGACGTATCAGGAGCAATTTCGTGGCCAGAAATTGTTGGATACTTAGAATGACTTGTTAAGGTACAAGTATTGCTAAACAACATTACAGATGGTTGTTTACACATATAGAAAATGAAAAAGTTTCATTGTTTGTACCTAGAAGTGATCATTGTTTCACCTTCTATTATGGTTCAGACGTTTCCGCAAGGCTTGCAAAAAGGTTGCAACTGAAAGTATTTAGTTTCTTTTTAGAACTATTTACATTCCTCTTTAATGTGTGCTAGGCGCATCACATTTGCCATAAGTATTGGCAAGCATCATTATGGATATACAGGTTCGGTTAGTTTTTGCTAAATGCATGCACACTAGGTGTTATGGGCCCTAGTGTTTAGCAAGGGCTGATTTGGAACGGCATGCATATTCCATAGATTGTTGCTTATGAAGCATTTTGCACTTTATGTACACTATCTCTATGAGATTACTTTTGAGTCTACTAATCACCAATAGAGGTCATGGCTCGGTTTGAGTGGTTGTGGATTTTTTTTAATCACGATGGTTATTTCGCACATTGTTGATTCCTCAACAATGTTATCCGCTATTGTGATTTCCCGTTTACCAGTCGTCTGGGAAGACTATCTGTAAACTTGGGGGAAACACTCCTCAGTACTGTCAGTATCCAAAGGGATTGACAGATTACAAAGTGTAATCTTGGGCTAAAGGATATGCAAAGTGCGTACATTAGCACCAAGCAATCCAATTCATAAGCATTTATTACTCTTTTTGGAGTTTACTTACTATCAGTTAACGCATGTTGTGACTAGGTAGTCTCTTCATGTATAACTCAGGTTCTCAACCTTGAACACTGGTTAGGGTGGGGTTGTTTACTGATGATGAAAATTGGGACCAAGTCAAGGACTTAAAATTGGCTGATGAGTTATGTCAGCAAGTTACTTTCAGGGAAAGTGACAAGAGGTACTCTTTTTGGTACACTTGTGTTGTGATAAACTCGTTTACCATGCTCATGAGCGTTCTAAATGGAGTCTACACACTACGTTTGGATAGGAACCGGTACCATCAGATGGTTACAAATGGACAACAATGTAGAAAATCAAGATGTTACTCTTGGTTTCATTGAACCTCCTACTGAACCGGGTTCCGCTCACATAAACCGTTAGATCTATGTGGGATGCCACGGTGGAAAACATTAGTGTTCTTATGAAGATATCACCACTTGTGTTTTCGAGGGCGAAAACTCTTCCAAAGGGGGGAGTAATGTCAGGACACGGGTCCTACGGGGCAAGGCCCAACCTAGGGGTCAGGGACCTAGGCCAAGGGCTAGGCCAAGGGCCGGCTGGACCAGTGCGGACTGGGGATCCGCTTAGGGCAAGTGCTAGGAGCTAGCCTATATAAGGGGCGGTAGGGAGGAGGATCCTATGTCCAGTTACCCTAGGCCTTACACCAAGATCTTCATGGACTCTTCAAATTGCAATCATAAGTGAACCAAGGTCAATGTCTTCAGTGATGCCACATGCCTCATATAGACATCACACAAAAGGAGTTGCTTGCAAATTCTCTACACTCTGTGCCTTGCTCCACCTTTGTAGGCTACCAAAGTGCAGGCCATTGCATGTAGGTGATATAGTCGAGTATCTCTCTCTCTCTCTCTCTCTCTCTCTCTCTCTCTCTCTCTCTCTCTCTCTCTCTCTCTCTCTCCCCCCCCCCCCCCCCCCGCCAAGAGGTTGTGCCTCTTTGCCTCCCACCCATAGGCTCTTCAGCTTCCATAGGTCACCCATGCTCCCCGCTCACCAACCCCATCTCTTCTTGAGTCCGCCAACATTTTTGTGTCACGTGGACGCATTTTCATAGCGCCATGTGGCAAGCTTGAAAAGGGCTAGCCATTATCGGAACTGATAGATGTGAGGAGAAGAGTACGAAGGAAAGATTAGCTACGATTTTGTACAATCTTTGTTGGTTTTGAGCTTTGAAGGGGTGGTCTCTTCCCAAAAAGGAAGCCACTAAACTCGGTGTTTTTGCACATCGCATGCTGACTTGGTGGGGGTATAGCACATATCAGCAAGCATGCTCCTAGTTGACACCTAGCAATTGGAATCACAACTCCAAGTCTCCTATTACCATATTTTCTATGCGGAGAGCTATTGTGGACCTACTACTTTTAGCCCTACTTGATCTCCGCAGCCTCCTCGACCATATGAACTCTAAGTGTGTATCTGATTTGTGACTTGCCAAAAGACTGGGAGAGAAGAAGAAGAATCAATTAACTTAATTTAGCATCATTAGACAATGCCAAGAGACCTCAAAGATTTACCACACACACACACACATTAGAGCTACCATTTCCTTGTACAACCGAAGGAGAGAGAGAGAGAGAGGAAGAGGGAGAGAGAGATTAGGCGATAGCAAGGGGTCAATATTCTCCATATTGTTGTCACTCTTGAAATGGAATTGTATTAATAGTAAGCGATCATGGCAGTAGCACTTGGACTTGTAGCTTTCTCGCCGCCTCACCCTTAGATCTCGAGCTCCTCACAACTCCACAGATAAGTTTATGAGAGAGAGAGAGAGAGAGAGAGAGAGAGAGAGAGAGAGAGGGAGAGAGAGCTTGAGTTGGTGGGCTGATATCTACAATAGAGAAAGAGTGCTCCGGTGATGCGGTCCTGTGTAGGCTTCACATGCCTCTTTGCCTTCCACCTAGAGGCTATTTTGAAATTTTTTTTCTCAGTCGGTCTCTCATTCCACCAATCTCATGCGAGATGCATGGCTCCATCCTCCACGTGGACTCCGTGAATCCTCTTCTGCACAATAGAGTAAATAGATTGTCAACATAACTTGTTTCAACATAAATAGGTGGAGTGGATACTAAGAAATATTTCTACACACTTTAGGTGAAAGGCATGCTTGATTTTGGGAGGAATTTGGAGGATATTTTGGATGCCAAAGAAAAAGAGCCAAACAACACATTCAAGTCCTTCCATGAGCCCATGAAGGGATGCAAAAGGGAAAGTGGGAGAATGTTAGTGATGGCGCCATCATGTCCTGGACATACATCTAAGGAAACAATAGAAAATGAGACCCAAGCCTACATTAATCTATAAACAATATATTGTTTGTAAATATAAAGGTGCCATACATGGGGGAAGGAGAGAGAGAGAGAGAGAGAGAGAGAGAGAGAGAGAGAGAGAGAGAGAGAGAGAGAGAGACGGGGGACTAAGAGTGCTTGATTAAAAAGAAAAACCATTGAGCACGGTGAAGGTAGTAGGCAAAAACTTTAGACATATCATGTATTTACAATTGTATATTGTTGTATGTTACACCCTCCAAGGGGGCGACGATGGGAACAACCTCCCCAATAGGTAAGGAGAATACACCCAAGAGTGCTTGCTTTAGCGTGCATTAATGCCCTGCTGGAAGCTAGCATCATTCACTCAGAAATGGCACCTCCTTCAAGACCTCCCATTGCCTACAATGCTAGATGGTAGTCATGCGAGTGCAGCAAAAGAGAAAGATCCAAACCGAGAGCTACAATTTGACCATGGCTAGTAGCTGTGGCACACATGAGGTGGTTGCAGTAGTAGGAAACCCTTATTCTTTAGATGGTAAGGGGCTATTCTAGACTCCATTTAGAGACAGAAAATCGGAGGCCGTCTCCCTCTCTCTCTCTCTCTCTCTCTCTCTCTCACACACACACACACACACACACACCTAAGTTTTGGCACTAACTGGGCCATTTGCCAAGGAAAGCACTGGGATGGTCCGTTCCCTTGACCATCCAAAGATAAAACACATTAAGAGCATGATATTGAACTCTCCCACACATCAATGCCGAAGCCTGACAGTCTATTATCTTGCTCCTATATTGTAACCCCATACTACCATGCTGGCTACAATGGTATTTTTTGTCTAGGTTATCATTCAAGCGTTCTCTCTAAGTACCTTTCCTTGAGCACATCCAGGTCAAGAGAATAGCCTCTCTCTCTCTCTCTCTCTCTCTCTCTCTCTCTCTCTCTCTCTCTCTCTCTCTCTCTCTCTATGTGTGTGTGTGTGTGTGTGTGTGTGTGTGTGTTTTTGTGCACGTGCACACACACACACACACACACACACACACACACACACACACACGTGCGCAATAACCACCTTTTCACCATATTTTTAGAGCAGAATACTAATCATGTAATACGTAAAACCACATGCAGTTTTGCAAAGTGCTCAGGAATAAGCACCTTGCTACCTTTTGAGATAAAAAACAACTTAAAAGGCGTAACGACAGTATTGGCAATGACTTACATCCATCTAGAAGTCAAGAAAGTGATTTAAAAAATTCCAAACCACTTCAAGATTGTAACAGTAATGTTTTCAAAAGTTAAACAAAATCTATAGATCATTATAGAAGTTAAATGGGACGATCACCAATGTTTCTGCTTACTAAGCTCTATTTAGTCACTAGATCTGCATAAATTGTGGTATGATGCTCACTACATCGACTTCTTAGAGGCCTGTAGATAACTGCAAGGACAGTGGGTGCTATTTCTGTATTCAATCTCTGCTTACTAAGCTCTATTTAGTCACTAGATCTGTGTAAATTGTGGTATGATGCTCACTACATCGACTTCTTAGTGGCCTCTAGATAACTGC
The DNA here is from genome assembly GCF_014529385.1 of Adiantum capillus-veneris. Classification (NCBI taxonomy): domain Eukaryota; kingdom Viridiplantae; phylum Streptophyta; class Polypodiopsida; order Polypodiales; family Pteridaceae; genus Adiantum; species Adiantum capillus-veneris. The sequence goes on along the minus strand of NC_140949.1, from coordinate 19,260,993 downwards.
AAGGACAGTGGGTGCTATTTTTGTATTCAATCTCTGTGCCAAACACTCTTCCCTCTTGCCACTTTTTCGCTCTTAAAAGCTTTCTATTTTGCGCTTCAAACTGGTCCTATAGTGTGTTTTCGCGAGCCTTATCTGCTTTAGATTGGTCAAGACTTTCCATGAGCTCCCACTTCAAACACATTACCCTTAACCTTAATACACATATCATGGCACATATGCTTGCCAATCTTCTGCAGCTTGAGAGACACCATTGTCCTGCATTCTTACAAAACCCTGGTGAGGTGAGGGCTATCCTCTCTCTCTCTCTCTCTCTCTCTCTCTCTCTCTCTCTCTCTCTCTCTCTCTCTCTCTCTCTCTCCCTCTCCGTCTCTCTCTGTCAACCCTTTGTGTTGATGCATCTGTGTCTTTTTGGTCAACCAAGTTGACCATTTCTTGCACCTAATGCTCAAACGGTGTCTAAAAGAGTGCAGAGAACTTAGGAGAGTGAAGAAAGAGGAGGGTATTTTCACAAATTGGCACCCATATTGCACAGTGAGAAACTGAGATCCTAAATTCCTAATTCGTTAGAAAAATGAATTTTATTGAGTCCCTCTCTGTGCTAGAGGCTCTTTAGCTCCCCCGTGATTCCTCGCATGTTCACCTCCTACCCACAGAGGGGCTAGTCTACCACGCAAGCTCAATCCCCTCTTGCCATGACATGGCTTTTGCCCATATCAACATATCAACAGGTGCTGGTGTATTGATTGCATTTGGAGAGATGCCTCTCTCTACATTTGTTGAGAACATCCAAGATCTTTCTGACCTGCTGGTGGACACATCTTGCAATTAAGGCACTCTTTCGAGTATCCATCGCAGCAGAAAATAGCCAGAGCTTCCTGACCCTGTTGTTGGACATATCTTGCAAATTATGCACTCTTGCGAGTCCCCATCGACGGAAGTGAATGAATAAGAGGCTCAGTGGGCAGGCACGCACGGTGTGCAACCAATTGTGATGGAATGGCAAAGGACCAAATCTGTGACTGTGAGAAAGAGGTGAGGTCGATGGCAAGCTGGGACTTGAGGGTTGTGCAAAAAACTGAGGCAGACAACTGGCGAGCTAGGAATCGAGAGTTGTGCAGAAAACTAACTGTCGCAGTAGACAATGAAGGAGTGGCGGCGAAGCCAGCATGAGGTAGCAATGGGCGCATCGCTCATACAGCATGCAAGTCGTGGTGGTGGTAGAGCACGGTGTTGTGACATCGATAGCTCTTTGACATCCATATGGAGGCTCTTTAGCTTCTAACCCGCCACAGGCCGAAGATGTCCCGTCCACCTTAGATCGGTGCACGCCTGTTTCCTCTTAGTAAGGATGGTAAGGTTCCTTGTGGCCAGTGGAGGATGCTGACCAGCTGTGCGAGCTCAACACGTATTGGAGAAGGAGAAGAAGAAGAAGAAGAGAATTTTAACGTCGTGCTGGAGAAGAAGAAGGAGAGAGGAGTGGGCCCACGGCTAGAATGGGGAAATGCATGATATTTGCTAAGTATGTGTCATGGAATTAGCCTTTTAATTTGAGTTGGAGTGGAAAGTGAATAACATATTGAGCATTCCTTTGTGTGTAGATGTAGATTGAGAAAGAAAGTGCTGGATGGAGAGAGCAACACTAACACATTACTTCATTAACATGGCATGAACAATAATTGTTAAAGAGAGTGAGAGTTTAGAGAAATTGACACCAATAGAGGACCGGATTAGTTGGAACCGGTCCCCCCTCCAATAGGCATTTGTATTATAGATTCTTCCATGACGGAAGACTTGTTTACAATACAACTGATTGTGTTCCTTGAGACCTTCTTGATGAGGTGAAGATGGAAAGCTTCACTCACCAAGTATTAGCATAACAACAATAAACATAATTACCATGAACTTGGAAAATGCCCAGCCTCAATCCCAAGACCTCAAAACACCATGAAAGGTGAGGAGAGCTGGCAGGGAGTGAGGAAGAAGAGAGAAGTAGAAGTAGCTCTACAAGAAAGCAATAACCCATTGCACATAATCACTCATAGCTCTTGTAGCATAGCTTAGCATAGTGATAATGGAGATTAGAGAGATTGATAAGCAAGCATAAGCATTCTCTTGTGTGGATTTGTATCCATAGCCAAGAGCTTGTGGTAGTAGGCACTCAACTTATCAAGCTTGGAGAAGGAGATGGAGTTCTTGCTTCACAAGAGTGTGTGAAGGGAAGAATGAGAGTGAGAGAGCTCGTGGGATGCTCAAATGAGAGAGAAAGAGAGGTAGCTAGGTCGACCCCCTTCCCTAGGCTTTCCTTGAAGCTCATTGGACCATGTAGCCCTCTAGCCAATGAGAGCTTGGCTCCCTTTGGGGCAAGATGTGTGGTCTCTTGACAAGTGTCCTTCTTTCCCTCTTGTGAGGTTAAGCTAGCACCCCCCTTGCTTAAGCACAGCCCTTGCCTGCTTGAGCAATGTGCCTCTACACTTGACATGTGGCCCCTTTCCTTTCATAAGAGTACGGGTCCTTGGTGAGGTGCATACTTACTACACACATCCCTCCTTTGTAGGGCTCACCCCCCTCTTTGTAGCAAGATATTTGATCTTGTTAAGCAGGCAGCCCCCCTGCTTAAGCACGACCCTTGCTTAAGCAAGCTGCCCCCTTGCCTGCTTGGACTATACTTGACTAAAGTTTAAAATTTAAAGACTATGTCCTAAGGCTTTCAACACTTACCTTTGGAGACTTTAATGAAACCAACCCTAAGGTCTTTTGCTCCATTGGTTAACCTTGCTCTTTTGATAGACCATCTCTCATTTGGGCCCCTTTACCATTGGCCCCTTGTTGAAATAGATCTATAAGCATATCTGTATCTTAACCCTTGTTCCCATTTATTCTCCCACATCAAGTGATTAGTTTAATATGAGAAAATCATTTGGGTTGGTTAGATATTACATTTTATGACAGTACGTGTAGGCAAGGTCTCCATGGAAGCTGCAATTGAAGCGACAACATCTATAAGCTCTTCATTGGCAGATGGTCCCTCTAAGGATGTTAATGGGTATCCTTGCAAGGCACTCACAACTCCCACGATAGACATGCAATTCGAGCTACTCATGGCCATGGAAGCTTGAAATGTAGAATTTGTTTCAGCAATCCCATCAAAGCTCATCAACTAACAACCGCGTGGTCTCTTGCTCCCACCTTGTCCATCTCTCTCTCTCTCTCTCTCTCTCTCTCTCTCTCTCTCTCTCTCTCTCTATGTCACACACACGGAATGTGCACGCACTTAAGCAACTACTGTAGATCGCGGGAAAAGAATGGTGAGTGACCACCGAGGAGCATCAAGGCAGTGTTCAAAAAAATCGTTTTTTCAAACATACAAAATTCCTTTTCGTGATTTTGTCAAGAGGAAAGTTTAAAAAATTAGGTGATTTTTTTTGGGTTTTTACACTATTTTTCTCTATTTTGGGCTGAGATTCTCCTTTTCCCCTTGCCCTCAACCGGCATTTTTAAAATTGAAAACGACATGGTATTAAGCTGAGACATATTTTTCCCGAACACCGTGCCAAGGTCGTCGAGGTGCATTTATGTGATGGAAGCCCATTTCAACTTTCAAGGCTCAAGGTCCTTACACTGCACAATGCTTCAATTGAGGACATCCACTTTATGTGATGGAAACCCATTTTAACTTCCAAGGCTTAGGTCTCCATCATATATAGTATAGAATAGAAGTATAGATGCTTTTTTTCCTTCCTAGGCAGAACTCCGAACTCAGCGTGAGGTTTGACCTTATCAAAATTTTTTTATAAATAAAATGTTCTCTCTCTCTATACCTTTTTTGGCCTGCAAGAGAAGGCCTTAGTGCAAGGTCGAAAAAATGGTGCAAATCGTGACATTGGGTTAGCTTTGAGGGATGGGTGCCACATGGCAGGTTGAGCCTTTAATTTTTTCCTATTTGGCGTTTCGAAGGCTGCGCATCCTTCTGACTCCAACGTGTGGACGAGGGTGTTAATGGTCGCATGGTTTCTGTGCTGATTGTGCAGGGGAGTCAGTGCACGTTTAATGAGATTCTTATGCGCTGGTTGCGTTTCGCATGTGAAGAGGACAGGGGGAGTATTTGTATATAATAGTTGTGTCTTTCAGAATGGCTTCAAATTCTCATTTTGCAGAGAGTTTCAATGTCGACGAGTGCATGAGTCTTGATGCCTGATTACTAGCGAGGAGATGGACTTCAAGCAAGGTTTCCTACGTTTATGGATCTTACGTTACTGTTGATGCTTACATGTGTTGTTGTGATCTATTATTTATGTTATGTTGGTTGGTTTTCAGAGGCCACATTGAATTGTGGTCAGATGCCATGCAGTAAGCTCAGCCCGGCTCCAAAAGGTTGCAAGAGAGTTGCACGAACTAGGGGAGGTTCCGGGCGTGGGGGGTGAGAAGGCATTCCATGCATTTATTTCCATTTTGTTGTGAATCCCAGGAGTATTTTACCTTTGCTGAGTTGCCTTGAAGCTGCGAGATGCTGATGTTGGAAGCGTGGGGGGTGAGAAGGCATTCCATGCATTTATTTCCATTTTGTTGTGAATCCCAGGAGTATTTTACCTTTGCTGAGTTGCCTTGAAGCTGCGAGATGCCGATGTTCTTTGTTTTGGGATGATTATGGCTTCTTGCAGGGCTTTTTGATCGTACTGGTTGTGGTTGCGAGTGAAAGTGCGGTTTGTCCTTGTGAAGGTTATTTGAAGTGAATGGTTTTGCATTCATTGATTGGTTGTATGGGTGTGGGAGAGTGTGGATTGCAAGTGCGTTAATGCAATAATTTTATTGATTGTTTGAATTCCTACACCCGTTTTAACTTTGTTGAGTTGATGTGGTACTGTGAGAATTGTTGCTCTGTCTGGGCAGATTGTGTCATTGAGCAAGTTCTTATGTTAAAATTTACATCTGGCTAGAGGAACCGTCGACATGCATGAATTGTCTAGGCTATCCTCAACTTGAACGACCTTCACGGCCAGCTTGTGAGCTTCCTCACCACTTACACTATGTTAACCGCCACAATGTGGAGTATCGTTAATGCATTGCTATACCGGCATTGCTGGAAGGCATCATTTTTATTTATTGACATTGATGATCTGGTGTATGTATGTGTATTTGCACGCATGCTTCTTGCTGTCTGAGGTTTTGCATATTTTTTCTATATGCTCCGAGAAGATGTGGCTGAGGTAATCATCCTCTGTTTTCATCTCGGAAACCCCCCTGATCTTGAACCCAGCGTTGCATGGGTAAGCCCTCCTATGAAGTTTTAGCATGCTGTAAAGAGGTCTACTCCCATAGAAGTCCCTATGACCATCTTCCCCTGCAAGCTCGGGTCCTCCATTTATGTTTCCTGATTGTGGATGAACAGTTTGCTGGATCTTTGTGTGGTGACTTTCGCATCCAACGGAAGGGTCATTGTCGCCAAGGACTCCGTGAACTATTGCATTGTTTTCATATTCTTACCATCAATTTGCGGTGCGACAGCAAATCCCTTTGGAGCTATTGCGCCGCTTGCAGTTGGACCATGCTCTTTTTCCCGCTTGAGCTTCCCACTATCTTGCTATCAGATGACGGAAGGCCAAAGCTGGCTGAAATGCTGGCAAGATAAGGAATGGCTGGAGAATTACTGCTATAAGCTGAACTGCTGAAAGCCCTGCTGTTCACATAAACCATCTTATCTTTTGATGCAGTTGCTGAAGCCTTGCTCTTCATGTCAACCGTCTAATCAAGTTGCTACCCTAGTTTGGATAATGGGCAGATTCCCTATCATGATTGCTTTCTAAGACGTAGAAACGTAAGTGCTGCTACTGCCTGCAACATAATTGTCTTCACCTTCGCTGCTCATAATTCTATTCTTGAAAAGTATGTCTACTGCTTTTAATGGTGTGCATGCTTGAGGCACTAAACACCATTTCCACGTGCGTGTAGAGCGGTTGCCGGTTCTCAAATGCGGCTTGCAAGTTTGGAAAGCTTGTTGCTGGAGCGAGTTGCATTCTTGTGCAAAGAGGAGCGGGCGGCAAGTCACAAGTGCCCTGAAGTACAACTACTCATAGCTTCTTTGCAACCTAGCTACCTTCCTAAATGGTAAGTTCACATACTAGAACAGTATGACACTGTTTTTACCACCAGAAATACTTTGAAGCTGCATGTATATTTATGCACGCGCTTTCTTGAGATATTGCTATATGCAATGCAACCAAAGCTTCTGTGCATACTTGGAAACTTTTCCAAAGATTGCATGCCTAGTTGCTATCTGAAATCTAGACTTTGGTACTAGTGAAAAAGATGGTTTATCTACTGTTTTCCCTGTTGTCAGACCATGCCATTTTCTATGCAACACCTTGTGGAAGGTAAAAGCAGACGGATGCACAAACCAACTTTTCACCAGCAATACAGAAGCCGATATTTCAAACGGGGATTAGTAGCATTGACACACAAGAAACATCCACAAATAGGCGGATCCATAGTAGACGGCGTCCATATCAAACCTCATCCAATGGTTGATAAAATGTATAAATAATTCTAGCAAAGATGAGACCATGCAAGCACAAGTGCCCCATTAAGTCCTGCCGCCGTAAGAGAGTCGAACAGGCTAACAAGAATCTCCTATTTGTTGAATGCTGGCAGTCAGGCAAAATGAGACAGTGCAGTGGACATTGGTTTGAGGAAGCATTCTTGAGCTTACCATTGTTGGTCTTTTTGTTTACTAGTTGGCATGTATAAGTTGTAGTTTTTGTGTTGGTGTTGGATGTCATTTAAGTGTGCTTGATTTCTTGCTGGATGTCTACTGATGTGATGTAGTGAGTGTGGATCTACGTCAGCTGTAGTCTCTAACATGCACGTGTTTGGGGCTTTGTTCGGGTGTAGTTCTTTGATTTTCCTGTCCGATTCTGTGCATAGTTTATGAGTGGATGGTGGGTGCAATTATCTAAACGGGCTTTCCATTTGATACATGGTCATGTATATTTTTTTGCTTGTGTGGATAGCCTCAATACCGAATAACCATGACCTTGTGCCCCTTTCAATTTGACTGAGTTATTGAGGAGCATAGCATATTTGAATCATCGTCCAATGTTGGCTACCATATGCTAGGGTTGTGTAGAACATCATTATCGACTCGTCCCTTCTTCTGTGTTGCTTCGCTTAAGTAAAGTTAGGGGCAGCTCTCAAGGGGACTGTGAGTTTTTTTGTTGTGCCCATGTAAGTCTTGTCGCTGCCTAAAGCCACATTGGGATTTTTTCTAGAGTAAGAAGTATGATTGGGTCATGATGAGCATTGTAATGTAGAGGGAACAATTTGGAAAAAGTGGCCACATCTACAAGGTCTTGAAGATTTTGAGTGACGTCAACCTTATGGACATCGAAGGTGACTTTCCTTATAGGTGCAAGGCTAAGGGTTGAAAGCATCGAACCTTTTCTATTATTTTTGCCTCATTCCAATTTGCCTCTTAAAGTTTTGAACAAGTTTGTGCACAACCTAAAAGCTTGGATCCAATTTTCCTTCGAAGTTTCCTGTGCTGAATATCCTGATGATTTGCTTGGCTAGTGAAGGGATGTTTGGGAGAGGATGCTTAGCAATCAAACATAACCATTGTGCTCTTCTTACAAGAAATAAAATTGCAAAACAAAGCAAGCTGACGCTACCCAACTTGCACCATTTGCAATCAAATGGCCTCAAGAGAGTATCACTTCCATACAAAGATTGTATTGCACCTCATTCACCGCACATCCATGCTAGCCCAACCATAGAAATCATCTACACAACAATCGAGCTACTGTTAGCCCTCGCCCTAACAATATGCTCATTATACCAACCACCATCATCTCCACTGACTACCTTCTACAATGAATTAAACTCCACCTTGAAGCGACAAAACCCCAACATCCCAATTCTCATTCTCGGCGACTTTAACATTGATGCAACCAATGAAAACCGCAACCACATAAAATTAAAAGATGTTCTATCATGCTACCATTAGCACAACTTATTGACCAACCAACCACTATCTACAGGTCAACACTCGATCAAATGTGGGTGACAAAAGACTTTCAAACTGAGGAAATTTGGAACTAACTATGTCCATTAGTTAGACCACTCATCTACTTATATATTCCTTTAAATGAACACCTCCCAATTTTACCATTATGCAGGCCATTGTGAGTTCACCTTGTTTTGAGTTGAAACTTGAAAGGCCTTTATTGGACCCTTGGAGAAGTAAGGAGGGGTCACATGTGGAGGGGCTCTTTGAGCTTGAAAAATAACTATTGTAGATCAAGGGAAAAGAATGGTGAGCGACGAGTAGTGTTCGGGAAAAATCATTTTTCCAAACATACAAAATTCCTTTCCTTGCATTTGCCAAGAGGAAATTAGAAAATTAAGTTTATTTTTCAAGTTTACACTATTTTCTCTTTTTTGGGGTGGAATTTCTCCTTTTCCCCCTTGCCCTCAACTGACATTTTTAAAATTGAAAACAACGCAATATTAAGCTGAGACACATTTTTCCCAAACACTGGCGAGGAGCGTCAAGGCAGTGTTTGGAAAAATCGTTTTTCCAAATATACAAAATTACTTCTCGTGATTTTGTCTAGAGGAAATTTTATAAAATTAGGTCATTTTTTGGGGTTTTTAATCTATTTTTCTTTATTTTGGGTCGAAATTCTCCTTTTCTCCTTGCCCTCAATTGGCATTTCTAAAATTGAAAATGACACTGTATTAAGCTGAGACACATTTTTCCCGAACACTACAGCAAGGTTGTCGAGGTGCATTTATGTTATGGAAGCCCATTTCAACTTTCAAGGTTCAAGGTCCTTACACTGCACAATGCTTCAATGAAGGACATCCACTTTATGTGATGGAAACCCATTTCAACTTTCAAATTCAGGGCTGAACACGCAAGTTGATCTGATGTGCTTCAACTGAAAAACGCTGGGCTTTTGGTGCTGCTGTCGAGGCTGAAAACACTAAGGGGAACTGGGGAAGAAGCTAGGCGTATCTGCTGAAAACGCCAGGGAAATTGGAGGGGCTAGCGATATGCAAAAACGCTAGGGCTGGTGGTTGGTGGAAACGCCAAGGTGATTGGTGCTTGAGGAGTTATTGCTCAGAGAGAGGATAGGGTTTGGGGAGCTAAGGATTTCTCCTAGCATTGCAGCACCAAACAGATACACAATCTTCCTGTTCCTCTTTAGAACATCAGATTTTAGCCATACTTTTATTGCTACTTTCTTTGTTTTACGGGGAACGGAGACCTAAAAACGGCCATACCGTGTTACTATACCCTCTACACCATTCAGGACCCTCCTGGGAGCGTACGAGCACGCTGAAAATCAATTGAGAGAGGTGTTTTTATCACCTCGCAATCGTGTTTTTGGGTAGATAGCAGCCTTTTCGCTTCTGTTTTTCACATAGGACGAAGTTACCTCCAGCCAGGACACCATCTCGTAGTGACCGAAGTGGCATTTGCCAGTGGTTGGGCCAACAAATTACTTTTGCAATTCAACAAGTATTCACATTGACACACCAATCAAATCGCCTAAGAATTAGGCCGAATCGGGTTACTTATCTGATAAGTACCAAATCATGCCATAAGATGATATGTGGTGAATCAATTTCAAAAACCGATGCACTACAGATCTTTCAGATTTTCAAACGGCTCATATGGGAATGTGGTGGTTGCAGGCCATCTAGAAATAGTAGTGAGAGAATGTGCATAATCATTGAACTTGGTCTAGATTCACTTTATGTTTTTCAGTGCATTTCCAGGAATCAGCTTCGTGATCTGATCGGGTACACATCTTGTATTTGATAAACAACGGATCAACTCATTCATCTGGTCCATGACGACAAGCTCCTTCAACTAAGCCCGCGTTCCCGCAAAACAAGTAGGGCCTTGTCTCAGCCATGCCTTTTTCCCATGCATCTTTGCATGCTTCCACACTTGGATCACACCGCACCATGAATGCAATACATCCCTTGTTCCTATCATTCCGGCCTCTACCATTCTGATTCTTCTCATGCACACTAATATAGCTCTTCCACATGTCGCTTAGTCCCCTTCGACGAGCGGGAATCCCTCGGCCATCCCTTGCCCGGGTCAACATGCAATCCAACTCCTACTGACATATATCACCGCACCGCATAGACATTCACTGGCCCCTCGGCTCAGCCTGATATTCCACTATTGCCATACTTTCTTGACTAATGATTCCTTGAGGAGGAACCCATCGACCGTCTAGTGCCTGTTTGAGTCCCAAAACCATCCACATCCACCCCGGAATGGCTTGCATCTATACCTCACCTCCTTCGGCCTCGAGGCAACCTGATCTGAGCTTCCCCATCGAGCTTTTCCCTGACCGAAGACCAGTGGGAGCACGCTTACAACCAAAATGAACAGCCAGGCAATCAAGTTGTATGCTCCACACACACACACACACACACACACACACACACACACCTAGAGAGAGAGAGAGAGAGAGAGAGAGAGAGAGAGAGAGAGAGAGAGAGAGAGAGAGAGAGAGAGAGAATTGTACCTGCCTTTACTGAAGAGCAGAACAAATTGCGAGAAGAGAAGGTTGAATAAAGCAGAAGAAATTGACGTCGGGTGCAGAGAAAGAGTGAGAAAGTGGGAGAGAGAAAAGTCACGATCTCATTCGTGTCTTTTCGCTAACGTGGCATAGCTCTCCTTTCAGCTTTCAAAAAATAGTCTTTGGGGTAATTGCCCTAAATACTTGGTCGGTAATGCGACCATGAAGAGTATTTCATATACAAATGTTTGAATTGTCTAAAATTGTTATTTTAAAGTGTTCTTGTGAGAATATATACTATCTAATCATACTCAAAATAATGTTTTATTCATCAACCATCATTGCTATTTTAAATGTTCCATTCACAGAAGTAATATTCACACTATGCTATTTCTCTATGTCTATAAATAGCTAATATACTTTCAATTTAAAAAAATATATGTGCACATTTTGCATGTAAGACATTCATTTTATTCTTTTCAAAGAGCAAGACGTTCTTTGCAATTTAAGAGTGGTTTGTAAAAATTACACCAAATTTCAATGTTTTCTCACGGAATTGTATACTATTAATGTTTTAAAATGAGCTATGTAGATGGGTTTCCTAACCTCACTCTTATCTTATTGCAGTAAAACCACAAGCATAATTGTCAATCCATGGGACAAAGTTGATTCGACTAGTCCATGGAGGCTACAAGAGGGTGTCAATCTCTTGGAAAACAACAAGCAACTCACATCTAGCACAAGCTACACTCAAATGACCTAAGTCATCAAAAGCTAGTTGGCTAAATCGGCAAGAGACCATGATCATTACAGCATCAAACGACATCTGAATGTTATGAAACTTCTAGGACAAGTATATAAGACCTAAGCACACATACTTATGGTCTCAAATCGCACTTTCAATGATGGGTAAAAAATGTGATTATTAACAGTAGTCATTTTTGACCCCGAATGCATCTAAATGTTTAGCAATGTTGCCCCAATGCCCCGCCTTTACTTACTTTGTGGTTTCCTAGCTTCAATTCCTACTTATGTTGAAATTAGACCGTGGATCAGCAACGTCAAAAGCTACAATTTATCATGATATAAGTTTACGTCAAAGAGTAGAGCTCTTACTTGTGGTTGCAATGCAACAGACGACAATGCAATGTGACAACCGACAAGAGAGATAGAAGCATGAGAAGGAGAGAAGAGAGCACCGTAAGCTCACGCTGTGTATTTTTTATCCAAAAAATTAATAATAACTTTACAAAATTGGCTTTTATACCTTAGCCAAGGTTTCTTAGGTAAAAAACTAATCATCTGGGAGCTCTAACTAAGGATAAATTGACACAATCTGGAAGCTTATAGCCTAGCTCATAGATTACAATATCAACTCATTCAATATGAGTTACAATATTCCCGATTTATCAAAAGAATAAGTGTTTTAACAGTGAAGCTCCCGATAAATGTTACATGGGTTAGGGTGAAAGCATGTTAACGTGTCGCGCTTTTTGTGCTAGTTAGCACTTTCAAGTTAGCACATCTTAAAAAAGTTGGGCGTCCGATAACATTTTTACAAATAATATCAAAATTTGTTGGAGGTTGTACATTTGGATTCCTTGTTTCAAGAGCTTTCTACTAATATATCATACGTTATAAATCTTGGAGATGTAGCTCATGTTAATGTACTAGTTAGCATATGTCAAAATTGTGCTAGTTAGCATTGTCCAGAACATGAAAAAGTGTGACACATTAGCATGATTTCACTCATTAACTTGCTGCTAGCATTCCCCCCTCCTCGACTGTGTCATCCCTTGACACAGTTTCATGGACTGAAGTAGTCTTTGGGTTGACGACTGGCGAGACGGTCTTTAAGTACTTGAAGCGCTTTTTGATATCGTATGCGCCGTTCTTTCTCAAGGACTTGAAAAAACGGAATAGTAACTTTATTCTTTCGTTCTATGGATGAATATCCGATGAGTGAATGGTTCCTCTTTCTTTCCCAAAGCAAGGGCTGATATTATATCTTTAAAGTCAGGGTCAGTAGCATACTCATCTATCATAGAAGATAGATCATTGTGAGTAGCTATAGACACCACATTAACTTTCGATTGTTGCTCATGAAAGTGCATCAGCCACTTGATTGTGCTTAACATCAATGTGAGCAATATGAAAATTAAATTGCAAAAGAAAGTTTGTTTGTCATAAAGCTTCGTTTGCGTCATGAAGTACTTGAGACTTTGATGGTCTGTTCGTAAAATGAATGGAGTCCCCAATAAATAGTGCTTCCATGTGTTTAGAGCATGTAGAATAGCTAAAAGCTCTTTCTCATAAATGCCTAAAACCCGTTCATCTGTATTGAGCCTTCGGATCTCATATGCTATGGCATGCCCTTCTTAAAGCAAAACTGCTCCAAGGCAATCACCACAAGCATCACATTGGACCTCAAATGGCTTTGAAAGATCCGGAAGCATGAGCACTGGTTGGGAGGTAAGCTTCTCTTTGAACTTGTCAAAAGAATTTTGCTCCTTAGCACTCCATAAATACTTAACATTCTTCTTAGCTAAGTCATGTAATGGTCCTGCTATTTGAGAAAATTTTGCTTTGAAGCGTCTATAGTATGCACACATACAAATAAAGCTTCTTAGCTCATGTAGATTCCTTGGATTAGGCTATGCTTTTATTACCTCTAACTTGAATGGATCCATACGGATACCATCTTGAGAGGTAATATGACCTAAGTATTGAATCTCTTGAGGAAAAATTTCATTTTCTTTTTTGTTGAGAAAAAACTCTCAATGCTTGAAAAAACACTTGGAGATGTTGCTTATGTTCCTCCAAGGACTTGGAGTAGATGATGATATCATCAAAGAACACTACAGTGAATTTATTGTTGAATCTAAAGATTTTCTCCATTCGACGATTGAACATGGCTGGTGCATTGGTCAAGCCAAAAGGCATGACTAGATATTCATAAAGACCATTGTTGTACGAAACGCGGTCTTTAGGATATCTTCATCCACTATCCTTATTTGATGATAGCCACTTTTAAGGTCAATCCTACTGGAGTAGGTAGAGCCTTGTAGAAAATCAAATAGATCTTCTACCCGAGGCATGGGAAATCTATTTTTAATAGTGATATGGTTTAGTGCTTGATAGTCCACACACATACAATATGTATCATGTTTCTTTTGCACTAAAAGGACTAGAGAACAAAAGGGAGAGGATCTAGGTCTCCCCATCCCTTTGTCTACCAATTCTTGTATTTGCCTCATGATCTCCTTTTTGTTGAGCTTGGGAAACTTGATAAGGAGGCTTGTTAGGCAGTGAGCTTGCTGGCAGGAGCTCAATTCGATGGTCATCATCCCCTTGTTTTGGAGGTAAGTCCATAGGGATATCATCGATGAACATATCTTGGAATCCTTTTAGAAAATTAGACAAGTTTAACTCTTCTTAATTTCTACAATTTACATTTGATGAAACATTAAGACTCTTTAGGGACTCTTTGACAAAAATCATGTACGCAAAAACTGAGCTCTTCATTGATTTATCAAAAGAAGGAGGATTTACAAGTGGTATAGTACGACCAGACTCACTAGCATCTATATACATATTCTATTCCCTATAAGTGAAGTAGATTCTCCTTTCAGGGAACTTCATGATTGTAGCCATGCAGTTGAACCATGGTGCCCCTAGGATAGCATCCTTATGTTTGAGAGGAGAGATGAAAAAGTATTCTTTGTCGACATATCTTTGGACATGAAGCCTCAACTTCCCAATCAAGGGAGAAACAAAGGATTGCTGTCCCTTGAAAGCAGTGTCGGCCGTTATAGCATCTCCCATCTTGAAAGCTTGAATACCCAACTTGGTGGCCAACTCCATTGATATGAAGTTGTGAGTAGAGCCAGGTTCAAACAAGATGAAGGCATCATGCTCCCTTACCTTCCCCCAAGCATAGGAGAGGTGTGATCCTTTCCAATAAGCATCCTCTTTTGGAGCTTTGATGGTGGAAGCTCTAGGAGTCTCATTGTGGGCATTTTTCTTGGGGCAAGAACGATAGCCATGTCTTTGCTCCCCACACTTAAAACACTTATGGTCCTTGCAAAAGCTTCAAGATCTTCAGGAGAGAGTTTTTTTTTACCTTTGTGAACTCCCTTCTCCTTGGATCGATTGTTGTTGTTGTTGTTACTGGAATTGCCTTGGGAAGAATTTTGGGCATTGGTTTTCCCCTTTGCCTCACTTTTATATATTTTTTTTCTAGACTCTTGTTGGAAATTGATGCATGAAGCAACCATGGTGTGGTGGATTAATTCGATGATAGAACCAGACTGTTGGGAGTTTACTTACTGTTGGGAGTTGACTTACTCAACCATCTCTTCAAGTAATCCCGCACAAAATTGTTGCTTTTGCTCAACAAAGTCTATCTTTTTCAAGACCGTAGCCTTGAGATGTAAATCCCAAAACATGTCTACATATTTCTGGATAGACTCATGAGAGAGAAGCTTCAAACTCCACCAGTCGGTAAGCACTTTGTCCTTTGCATCGCTTGCAAGGAATTGCTTCATGATGGAAACTCGTAGAGTTTCCACGACTTTGGGGCTTTGCCATTGCTATGAAGGCTAGCCCACCATTGATGAGCCAATTTTTGGAAGTGCATAGCTACATGGTGTAGCTTGGAGGACTCCGTGAAGCCCTTGTCTCCAAAGGCCGCATCGAATTGCTGGATGAAGGCCAATACTTTGTCGGTGGCATCAAAGGTGCCATCATAGGTGAGAAAAGATATACTCTTTCCTCCTTCTTTGAACTTCTTGGGCTATTGGGACCTTTGCCATGCAGGGTATGATTTGCGATGTCCTCCCCTCTTGTATTCTCTAGGAGAATAGCCATAGATTTTGTTTGAAGAAGAGGAAGGTGAAGAAGAAGGAGAAGAGGGTGACCTCTTTCTTGCCCTTTTCTTCCTTTATTTCCTCTCTTCCCTTTTGGAGTGATGAGGAGAAGGACTATGAGTTGATAGTTTCCTCTTGGGAGGAGTTTGCGATTGTCTAGACCGCCGTCTTCGTGGAGCCACATCTTTAGAGGAACTTAAATATTCATTACTTTCTTGCTCTTTGGATTCATCCTCTTGTATGAGAGAGAGTCTTCTTTTGGGGGTCTCTTCAAGAGGCCTCCTAAGCTCTCTCTCCTCTTGGAGAGGAAGGGAAATCCCATAAGCGCGAAGTTGTTGAGTAACTTTGTCTTGCAAAGCAGAGTTGCCCATAGCTTGCTGCAACCTAGTAACAAGATAATTGACAAACATGGGGGCATCATCATTAGCACCTTCATGTGCAAAATCAAAGTTATCAATGTTCATTCTACTCTCTTGATCACTGTCAGCCATGTTAATAAAATTTGTGTACTTACTTAGTGTATGCTTTGGTAATTCAAAACCTTAGTTGCTACTCCTCTTAGCCTTTGAAAATCAGCACTTATCTATACCCACGACTTAAATTGGTGGAGTGGGTCTAATATTACAGAGTTACTGAGGGCTAGCTTCATTTGGACTTCTTATGACTCAATAATGGTAAAGCAGTAGACAAGTTTAAAAAGACCCCATTATTGAGGCCAAAGCTCCCAAGGTGTGCACCATATCCCACATAGTGGCCTCAACAAAACCGATAATAGATCCCAGTCCCACTTTCTAGTCCCACTTACCCTAATATAATTAGAAAAATCAACCATTTATAGGCTACTTAAGGACCTCTCTTCTTAAGCAAGAAAAGAGAAACCAAATGCTTTGATATTAATGTAATGGTAATGGCCTATGAACTTTGAGAGTAGTGGAATTAGGAATTTAGATAAAGCACTTTTGTGAGATTACTTTGTGAGCATAGAGGTTGAAATTAATTGATGGTAGCAGCATAAACATGGTACTTAGCTAACTTGACATGAACAATACTTTTGCAAGAGAGAGAGTTTAGAGAACATGACAACAATTGAGGACCGAATTTATGTGGAACCGGTCCTCCCTCCAATAGGCATTTGTATTATAGTTTCTCCCATCAAGAAAGACTTGGTATAGTACAATATTTGTGCTCCTTGTGACCTAGGTGATGCATTGGAGATGGAAAGCTTCATGCATCACGAGCATAACATAAAATTTGTGAAAGAATTAACCATCCCTGGCCTCAGTCCCAAGGCCTCAAACACCTTCCAAGGTGGAGAGAGCTAGCGGTTAGGAAAATTAAAGAGAGCATTTTTGTGAGACTAATTTGAGAACATAGAGGGTAAACTTAATTAGAGGTAGCAACATAACCATTATACTTAATTAACTTGGCATGAACAATACTTTTGCAAGAGAGAGAGTTTAGAGAACTTGGCATGAACAATACTTTTCCAAGAGAGAGAGTTTAGAGAACTTGACAAGAGTTGAGGGCCGGATTTATGTGGAGTCGGTCCCCCCTCCAATAGGCTTTTGTATTATAAATTCTCCCATCAAGAGAGACTTGGTATAATACAATCTTTAAGTTCCTCGTTACCTTGGTGATGCTATGAAGATGTAAAGCTTCATGCGTCATGAGCATAACATAAAATTTGTGAAAGAATTAACCATCCCCGGCCTCAGTCCCAAGGCCTCAAACACAGAGAGCTAGCAGGGAATGAGGGTCGAAGGAAGAATAAACATTCATAGGGGAAAGACATAGTTCCTCACTTATCATCACTCTTCTTGCTAGCATACATAATAGCATAGTAATGAAGATGGAGAAGATGGTAAGCTTAAGCATTGAAGCATGGCTCTTGGTTGGATTTGCATTCCATAACCAAGAGTGTTGGTGAAGGCTCTCAACTTCTCTACTAGCTTGGATAAGGATATGAAGCTCGTGCACTTTGCACCTCACACAATGAGAGAGAGAGAGAGAGTCTGTGTGTGTGTGTGTGGGGGAAAGTATACCCCTCAAGCAATACCCTAGCTTGCTTTGGTTGACCCCCCCTTGTAGCTCATGATTGAAGATCATTGGACCTCTCCAGGCCTAGCCAATCACATGCAAGGAGCATATCAAGCAACAAGGGTAGCCTTGGGACAAGTGTTCCCCTTTCCCCTTTGAGAAACAGGACTTGATTAATGCTAAAACAATTAATTAAATTAACTAATTTATCATTGGACCCCTTGGGAGGCCAAACAATTGGCTTTAGGCACACCATGAGGGAAACATGAAGAGGAGCTTGACAAGTGTCCTAAATGATTTTTTACGGTACCAAGCTTGCCTTGTGTGAGGGTGTGTGTGTTCTCTCTCTAGCCCCCTATTGTAGGGATCGTCCCCTCCTTGTAGGGATAGTTGTTGACTTTGTGGAACACCTTTCCCTCACGCACCTTAGTCAGCAAGCATGACAAAGCACCTTAAGCTTGGGTAATGTTACCACAAGCATCTCAAGCTCCCTAGTTGGCAAGCACGACAAGCACCTCAAGCACCTTAGTCATCAAGCACGACAAGCACCTCAAGCTTGGGCCGGGTTCCCACCTCAAGCACAGCCCTAGCTTACTTAAGGTCAAAGGACTTTTTAACACTAACCTTTGGAGGTCTTCAATGAAGCTAACTCTAAGTTCTTTTAAGCTCCATTGACTAGCCTTGCTCTTTGACAGACCATCTCTCATTTGGACCCCTTTACCATTGTACCCGTGTTGAGATAGACTCGTAAGCACATGTCTATATTCCAACCCTTGTTCCCGTTTATTCTCCCACGTTAAATGATCAATTTAATATGAGAAAATCATTTGGGTTGGTTAGATATTATATTTTATGAAAACACTTGCTTCTATTAGATGACTGGAGTATTCAAGAATTTCTTGAAATTTAGTAAGGTCCACTGAGATTCCCTTCTTGAGAAATAACAAATCCCAAGTATTCAATCTTTGGAAGAAAGAAGGTGCACTTGCTCACCTTAGCATACAATTGGTGTTGCTTTCTCAAGTGGAATTGATGTTCTTACTCATTCTTTGAGTAGACTGGAATATCATAAAAGAAGATAAGAACACAATCATCTAGGTAAGGCCTCTAATATCTTACATCAACTTATTGAATGTAGTCAGTGCATTAGTCAGATTAGATGGCATACTCTAATTTTGAATGGCCATATTGTGTATTGAAGGCTATCTTTGGGATATATGATTCCTTTATTCTTAGTCAGTAATCATCCCAATCCTAGATATATTTTGGAGAAGACCTTGGATCCACATAAATGTCCAATAGTTCATCACTACCCAATATAAAGTATTTTTTCTTAAGGGTTACCTGGTCCAAACCTTTATAGTCAATGTAGACTCAAAGAGTTCCATATTTCTTCTTTTGAAAGAGTAGGGTGCTCTCCAACTCATTTTTATTGGTCTAATAAATCCTTGTTCTAAAAGTTAACAATGTTACCAATTCAATGCATGGGTCTTTGGTAGGGCCATTTTGTAAGGTCTCTTTCATACAAGTTCACTTCTTGGGAGAATCATCCATATCTCATGGTGAATGTCTCAAGTACGACCCATAATGGTGAGATCTTTTATAAAGATATCAATATACTCATGCAGTTTTGAAGCGTTTACTCCTTATCCAACTTGCCCACAAATATGTGTTGTCCAACTCTCATATCTTTGAGTAGGCGGCTTGCTTTAACTAGTTGAATCATTGGAATCCCACTCTTCTCTTGAACTTTGAATTGTTTAAATAGTTCAAGTTATAACACTCAAAGCTTCAAGCATCCAAGTGCAAGTGATTCTATTCTTTATCATAGCATAAGCTCTCCATGGTTGTCTATCATTGTTGTACCTTTGGATGCCCAACACCTTTAAATCTATGGTTTTTTTCAAAGTTTTTTTAATAAAAAATTCCTTGCTCCTTCATCAAGGTCTTAGCTGGTAAACCATACTAATTGCTTAATCTCCTTCCAACTCTGATAGTCCTCTTATACTTCCATGTCATGAAAGTGTTATTTTCACCACCATTTTTCTTCCCCTATGAGACAAAATATCCATAAAATTGCTTGGTTTGCAAGCACAATCTATGTAGCACGGAATTAATTATCTTGAACTCTCTCTTTTCTTCTTAAAAGAGGAGGGTGGTTGCATTTGGAGCATGAGATGAGTAACCCAAAAAACTAAGGTACTTTCCAAGACTTGGACTATTCAATACACTAAAATCTCAATCACAACACTTTACTAGTAAAACAAAATAAAACTTAATTTGATCTCATGGAGTTACATGCATCAAAATTCTTATAACCATAAAATGGCATGAAGCCGCAAAAACATTTTTTTTTGTTTTTTTCAATCAATCTGAATGGTTGGATATACAGTAATCCTCATATGAGAAAATATGAATAGTATTTTTAATTGTAGCTAATACATGACAACTTGTAGCTTGTAATATTTTGACGGATCAAGACATGGGTGCAAAAAATGATACACGTGGGGAAGTTGGGGGTAGCCATAAAAAATTCAAAGAAAACACCAAAGAAAAAACTGAAGAAGAAAAAACAAAATACAAAGAGGAATCCAAAAAGAAACATGGGATTGAAGATAATCCAAATTCATCAAGAACTAAGTAGCCATATGTAAGAAATTGAAAAAGACTTTGAAATTGATTTGGACTACAAAAATGGAATCGGATGAGGATACACCAAGTGATTTTGTAAGTGTATGAGGGTACACCAGGTGATGCTTGTGATGTTTTTTTAGTAGCTAGGTCGCTTTAGCTATAACCAAAGAACATGTTTAGGTTTTGGTTGTCCTATTAGGGCGAGGATTTTATTTTCTAGGTTGGCTGGACATAGTTGAAATTGGTATTTTAAGAAATTTGGCACCTTTACTTTAAGCCAAATTTATTTTGGAATCGAATCGGATAAAAATTGACCCCCCTTAAATTTTTTACCAGAAGTTTCATGGTCACTTTAATAAATTAAATAATTGGAAACCTTTACAATTATTAAATCGCATGCACTAGAAGATAATCAATCACATGGCCTAGCAGATAATAAATCACATGGCCTAGCAGATATTTTATCACATGAGTCATATATTTCTAATTGAAGCAATAAACTGGACCAAAGTTAGCAGATTTGAAAAATCAAGCTGAGCAGCTTCTAGAGGAGATATTCAGGACCTACAAGAGGCTAATTAGCAGCAAGGGTGATTCCTTAAGATGGGGGTTGCCCAAGAAGTTGGAGGGTTTCTAATTATAGCCCTTGCCTACCAAAAACCTATAAATAGGTCCCTAGTCTTCACAAGTTTCCATAGACTCAAAGAACCTCGCAAATTCTCTCTAGCTTAGAGAGTGTCTACCCAAAAATCACTAGGGAGTAGAGAATCTAAGTGACTAATCAAGGTAACTCACCCTAATTCCGTTAGATTAGTGAAATGCATAGTAATTTAGGACCATTTTTATAATTATAATATTAATTAAGAAAGATTAAACCTCTCTCCATAGATAATGATATTCTTATACGTAATTAAAATTTGAATACTAACTATCTATTTTAGAACAATAAATTAGTTTTTATTAACCTCTATTAGGACTATAATTGTCTATTTTTTTCTTGAATATACAAAATCAACTTAGATAATTAAGAATTAATATTTAAAGCTTCTACTCATGTTGTGGAAATTATATCTAAACTATCTTCCTAATTTTAGTATCTATCATGGAAAAAATTATTATTTTTTCAACATAAAACTAATGGGAAATTTTGAAACATAGCTTAACAAAGCATGAGGTAATTATCAAAGAAGTTTTACATTGCTAGCTTACTGTGGTATTTTTTTAAAAACTATTTAGGTAGTTTTGATAACAATTAAAACTAAAATTCTCTATTTTTCTACAAAATACTAAAATAAAAAATTAAAACTTAACTTATAAAAGTATGATTAATTTTAAGAGCTAGAAAACTTTATTAAGAACCTATGATAAAAATAACTTAATTAGATAATAAGTTTTACTAATTACTATGCTCTATTTTTTTTGTTTTTAGCAAGAAATTAAATGAGATAATTAGTTAGTTAATTTAAATACTGGAGTTATAATACACTATTAGGATTCCATGACAAAAATATAACAATGAGATAAGGGTGAAAAGCATGTTAACCTGTCATGCTTTTTCATGTCCCGGACAATGGTAACTAGCACAAGTTTGACATATGCTAACTAGTACAATAACTTGAGCTGCATCCCCAAGATCTATGACATATGATAGATCAATAGAAAGCACTTGAAACAAGGAATCCAAATGTACAACCTCTGACAAATTTTGATATTATTTGTAAAAATTTACCGGACGCCCAACTTTTTGAAGGTGTGCTAACTTGAAACTGCTAACTAGCACAAAAAGCACGACAGGTTAACATGCTTTCACCCATAATTAGTTTTACTAATTATTATGTCCTAAATTCTCTTTTTTTAGTAGAAAATTAAAGGGTATCGATAATTACTAGATCAACCTAGAAATTTATAAGATAATTTTTAAAACTAGAATACACTATTGAAAACTTGTGATAAAAATATCCTAATGAAATAATTAGTTTTACTAATTACTAATTTCTAAATTCTCTCTTTTTAGCAAGCACTTGAAGAGGTGAATTAGTAAATCCACTTAGAAGATGATAATATAATTTTCAAAGTTAGAAAACAATTGGAAATTGGTGAAAAATTTACTTTAACTAGACTTGTCTTACTAATTACTATGTTTCAAATTCTCTATTTTAGAAAAAAATTAAAGGAAATAATAATTAAATTAACTTACAAATTTATGAGATAATCTCCAAATTTGGGATATACTATTGGAAAACTAAGAAAATATATCTTAATTGGTTATTCAATTTTACTAGTTATTAAGTCAAAAGTATTCTATTTTTATATTATAATTAAAAGGGAAAAATTAGAAAATTAAATGAAAAATTTATATGATATTTATTAGGCTTAAATACACCCTAAGGAAGCTAGGATAAAAACATCTTTCCTAGATATTTAATTTTTAAAAATTACCATGTCAAAAAGTCACTATTTTTTACTATAAATCAAGGGCAAAAAATTAGCATATTATGCAATCATATGTAAACTTCTATAATAAAGGTATTGAAAACCCATGATAACAATATCACACAAAAATAAACTACCTATAATATTAGAATCCAATAAAAGGTTATGACTCTTGGAAAATTGGATTAAATAAATTGATAGAAATGCACCCTAAAATTTTTGATGGTAAGTTGTGAATTGTTGATACTTACCTAATGGTTAAGAATCTTTTTATGATGATAATGAATATGGGCCCAAAAGAACTCGTGAAATCAACAATTGGAGGAGGATGTCACCACTAAGAGGGCAAGGACCACTCATGACCATGAGACCAGTTCGAGTAGCATTTTGACAGATGAGTGTTCATGTCCTCGAGCCTCAACAATATCTATAGAATTAAACATACATCAATGCCCTGTATAACATTCCAAACACCCTTTGACACAATAACATGTTGCATCATTGCATTCGTTAACGAATATATAAGTACTTAGGAAATATTAAATTGGCTACTCGAACGAAAGAATACCTTCTAAGAAACATCGTGAATTTGTTTGTTAAACTTGCAAAGAAATGTTTTGGTTAGTCTGGATGAACTAGGAAAGATTTGATTGATAATCCCTAAGACAACTTGTCTCAAGACCACCTATGATTCCTTGTTATATTTTCATTTCAGGTGATGAATAATGATGTCTATAAGACCGCTTTAAGTTAGCCACCCCTGTGAATGATGAGATTCTACTCCGTTCATGTCTTGATGTTTCTACATAAGTTAGGATACCATGACATGGACTTTAACACAAATCTCAAGAAACTCTTAGATGAATTATTTCATCTAGATGAGATAAGACAGTGCGCCATGCTAGAACAAGAAATAATTCAGCGACATAGAAAGCACTGGCATGACAACAAGATCAAGGTCAGAGAGTTCAAACAAGGGAACTTGGTGTTATTCACACCAAAATTTGAATAAAGGAATGGGTTCCATTTTACATCTTGTATAGGTGATCTTGAGACAAATGAGGATTGCTCATGGTCTCGTGAAAGATTATTTTCTAGCTAATAGTACCTTGTCTTTAGTCTAAAGATGTCTGTTTGATAAAGAATGTTTCCCAATGCTGTTTTCAATACTCTATTTTAAGAAATCATTGTTACCTAAAATTTAAAGGAACCATTATTTTAATGTCAAAAGAATTTGGTAGTAGTTAGAAAATAAATAAGTATGTGTGAGTGTAGGGTGGTAAGTGGGGAACAACTAAGGTTGTCGATCATGGATGGGTGGACCCAATTAGTTGGTAACTATCCATCCCCACGCATTATCGTTCAGTAAACTTCTTTAATGAAAGAGGACTCTACCAATGGTTGTGCCCTCACTTGCATAGAGGAAAAAAAAACACTCAAAGAGGATTCCTTACCATTTGTGGATGTTATAGGCACAAAAAAGTTCTAAATCTTTTAGATTTTGTTCTATTTGCACTTGCGAGATAGGACCAGGTCTTTCTCTAGGGATATGGCTTAAACCATTGCTAATGATAAGGATCTGTCCCTTGGATTTTCCTTACTCAAAGACTCTAACTTTTATTAGACCTAGAGACTTGTCAAGTACCCCATCATGACTTTAGAGTCTGTGGGTTGGGGACCTCTCAAGTTTTTCATCATTGACATCAAAAGCTATTTTCATTATGTGTTGGTTCATATTGCTTCTCATGTTTATGCTTGTCTTGCATCCACATTATTCATCACCTGTAGACCAATGACCATTGCAAATCCACATCTTGGCTTGGAAAAGGGATGGCAAAGCTTAGGAAGGAGAGAATGCCATACTCTGCTTCCAACACATGTAGCAGTTACCTGTTTACTCAGAAAATTTGGCTCTTTACGAGTTCCAGGTTTGTTTATGTGTCATTTTTATGCTTTGGACATCCGAACACATTTTTATGAACCCTAGGTATAAAGATGAAAGTTAGGTCATTTTGGAAGGATATTCTTTAGAGATAGAGTTTTTGAAGGAGGTGCATATAAAGATACGGGATTCTCCACTCATTGTACTAACATTAGATCTCTAATGGGAAGGTAAGTATCACTACTCTTCTCTCTCTTGTCTAATATGTTAATGGTGCTTTGATTTATGTGTAGTATTCTCTAACTAATGCTGAATCACTCTCTTGATTCCCTAATTGCACTTTTGTGTCATGATTAGATTATGTATTCTTGTGCTTGCATGAGATTATGATTAAGCTTGTGCAAGCTTGAACATTGCATTGATCATGATTAGTGGTTTTTTAGTATATTTTGTGTGTGAATGGAAGGTGATTAGTGGGATTGATAAGAGATTAGCATTGTTATCCTTTGAATTGTTAGGTTGAGTGAGTGGTAGATTAGGTTATGTGTGTGTGTAGATCTTGTCTCTCTTTCTAGCTTCTTCATTCACTTGCCATGCATACACAAGGTATTCTCAAGAAGTACTAATTAGAGGGTGGAAGCATGCTAACATAGTATGTTATTTATGTTAGCTAACTTAATAAAAGGGGTACTTTTGATAGTATATCTTCAAGGGATCTCAAATAGATCTTATGTGACGCAATGATTTTTTTAAAAATTACAACAAAATTTATGTCTCCTTTTCAACCAGTAAGTTCAATGATGAAGGAAAACTAGAGTCTGCATGCATGGCATCATTGCTACACCTCTTTGAAGAAACATATCTACAAGTGTGTGGGCACCACCCTTGTCTCAAGTACACTGTGAAAGCATGAGGGAGAGTAGGAAAATATCACGCCTTGGAGTAGATCAAAGTTCACTTGAAATGTAGGGCTCGCCACCCGTGCAATGAGCCCCACAATGATGAGTGCATCAGGGACAGAGCTCCTTGCAGGGACAAGGAACTCCACAAGAATGAGTCAAGGCTTCTCCCCACCATTGTAAAAGCCCCTTGCTCTAAGAGGAGAAATCCTCTACCCTTCACCCAACCAAGCCAAGCTAGTATACAAGTAGATTTGGGCAACTGTGGCACTCAATGTCAATAGCGACACAAAATCTGAGCGCATGCAGAAGAGAGAGAAGAATGTGTCAAGTATGTATCTCTCTCTACATAATGTGCATTTTTAATAAATACCTTAATTCTTATACTCTAATATTTTGCATTAGGAAATTTCGGAGGTCATTTGGAGGGCCTTCTAAGAAAATGTATTTTTCGCACTCTCTCTCTAGAAAATATGGCGAATAATAGAGGTAGGTCTTTCATGGTAAAAGTTCAAAAAGTGTACTTTAAGTAGATTCTTTACTCTTCTGAACATTCGTCCGTAATGATTGAGGGATAATCTTCTTTTCAACTGCATTGAATGAACCTCGTCCACATGGAGGGAATGAGGCTAATATGGAGGGACGAAGGCGCAACCGCTATTCACTTTCCATTAAACTTGCACATTTGGCTAATGGCGCACTCCTCAAATGGCACAAATGTTTCCCAAAAACGAGCCAAATATCACCTTCACATTGATTTGGAAAATGAGTACCAACCATTGATTAAGCGTAGTAAAACAAACACACATATACCTCCCGCTTCCATAGACACGCTCAAAGCTCAGGGAGCTAAACACATAGATATCTGGACGAGAGGATCTCTCTACCCTAAGAATCCAATGACTAATGCGTCTCCATCGTTTGTCAATCCTACAAGCATATTGACCTTTGCTGGTGATGGAGAAAAGGGTCTTCTGGGTTATTGTAAATCTCTTACAAGAGAAGCTGAAACTTATAAGGGCATTCTCCAAGCTCAACAATGTGAGATTGTTCACCTTTCACATTTACATTCTACAGATCAGGTTACCATTTTGCAACACAAAACAAAGGTACAAGAACTGAAAGGAAAGGTACGATGTTAAGGACACCATCTTGGGTGGTCGTATCCGAAAGAAGAAATTGCGCAATCTTGAAACATTGCAGGTTGCATCCGGAGGTCTCAAGAAAAGAATCCGAGCATTAAGGTGATGCTTCTTGGTTGGCTACATTGTCTTAGTTAAGTAATCTTTTTGTTTTTTCTTGTTATGTATTGTTTTCATGTGCCTAAATAGTGTTAGTGAAGCAAATTTTCTGTTATTTACTTATGCATTGTCCTCATGTAGAGATTCAATCTATCCTGACAAGGAAAACATTGACCCCAAAGCCAATATAGGAAAGAGATTGAAGCCACTCATGAGTAGAAGCCTGGCAGCAGATATAGTACATGACAAGTGTTAAGTATGGAGCCTGATTTACCCTTGTAATTTTCTGTGGTAAAAGCGCACATTTGTAAGGCCCCCATTATGAGGAGAAGCCATCGTGCGTGAAGGAAAATCACTCACCGGAAACCAAAATTTTCACGGACAAGAATTAGGGGCAACTTTAAAGGCCTCGGGGACGGAGGCCCCTGAGACTTTTTTTTTCACTGGAATATTCTTTTTTTCCGGAATATTATGGTCGGACGGCGGCCGGAAAGTGGTCGAAAAACAACCGGTCGGTTGGCCGGTGGCCGGTAGTCAATGGCCGATGGCCGGTGGTTGGAAGTCAATGGCCGGTGGCCGGTGGTCGGAAGTCAATGGCCGGTGGCCGAATTCAATGGCCGGTGGCCGAATTCAAAAGCGGACTTGTCTTCTCAAGGGCGGCCACACATGGGCGGATTGGAGGGTCCGATTTGGACTTATTCGCACAAGGGCGGCTACACATGGCTGTCTCTCACAAGAGAGGGCAGCCCTTTTGGCCTATAAAAGGAGGCCATTTCTACACACATTTCATAGTGTGAAGTTGATGCAACAAGGTGAGTGTGAGGTGGTGAGAGTGAAGCAAGGCGGGAGCTCCATTAAGGGTATAATCCCTTTGTAAATTACTTCTTGTTTTGAAGTACTAAAGCCATTGAGTGGCTGCTTTCCCGTGGACGTAGCCCACATTGGGTGAACCACGTATATCGTGTGTACTCTCTCTCTCTCTCTCTCTACTCTATAATCTCGTGTATGTAAATATGTCTCTCTCCATTAAGTAATCTACTCAATTATCTATTTAGCTACGTCTTATTTCCTAACAACTGGTATCAGAGCAAGGTTTGCTCGTAGCTAAATTATCTCAAGGAAAGGATTCCTTGAATTGAGTGGGAGTTATGGCGGAGGAAGGGAAGCTCAACATTCAGAAGTTCAATGGCAAAAACTACCAACATTGGAAGATGCAGATTGAAGACTATCTCTACCAGAAGGACCTCTATTTGCCACTAGGTGGTCTTGCGAAGAAGCCCGCAACAATGGCAGATGAAGCATGGATTGTCCTTGATCGAAAGGCACTGGGAACAATCCGGTTAAGCTTGGCGTCAACGGTGGCCTTCAATGTTTCGGAGATGAAGACCACGGAGGACTTGATGAAGTCACTTGACGACTTCTACGAGAAACCATCGGCATCCAATAAGGTATTTCTTATGAAGCGCTTGTTCAATCTAAAGATGGCAGAGAATGGTTCAGTTGCAGAACACCTAAATGACTTTAACACAAACATAAGTCAACTTCGATCAGTGAAAATCAATTTCGATGACGAAGTGCGAGCTCTCCTTATACTATCATCTCTACCGGATAGTTGGGATAGCCTTGTGATGGCTGTAAGTAATTCTATCTCTGGCACAAATACTCTTAAGTTTGATGATATTGTGGGTGTTCTCCTAAGCGAGGAAATGCGAAGGAGAAGCACAGGAGAATCATCAAGTGCTGCACTATCAGTGGAAACAAGAGGAAGGCTTAAGGAGAGGTTCAAAAACCAAAAGGGTTGTGATCGCTCAAGGCTGAGCAAGTCACGCACAAAGTCAGTTCTTGAATGTTGGAACTGCGGCAAGAAGGGCCACGTCAAGAAGGATTGCTAGTCCAAGAAGAAGAAGGAGACAGAGTCTCAAGACAATAAGCCAACATCGGAGGCCAATGTGGCAGGTAAAGTAGAGCAAGATGCTCTAATTCTCTCATTAGACAATGTGTCTAATTCCTGGATAGTAGATTCCGGGGCTTCATTCCATGCGACACCACACAAGCAACATTTCCAAGACTACACCAAAGGTAATTTTGGGTATGTATACTTGGGAGATGATGAAGCTTGTGAGATTGTCGGCAAAGGTACAATTTCTGTCAAAACTGCTAACGGAAATGAATGGAAGCTTAAAGATGTTAGACATGTTCCTTCTCTTCGCAAAAATTTGATCTCTACAGGACAATTGGACGATGAAGGTCACAACATTGCATTCGGAAACAAACAGTGGAAGATGTTAGACATGTTTCTTCTCTTCGCAAAAATTTGATCTCTACAGGACAATTGGACGATGAAGGTCACAACATTGCATTCGGAAACAAACGGTGGAAGATCTCAAAGGGATCTTTGGTGGTTGCCAAGGGTGAAAAAGTCGGTACACTTTACTTGTGTACTGTTAGCACGCAACCTTCACCTTGTGCAGCAACTACAGAAGTTGACAGTGCGGTGTGGCACTACCGACTTGGGCATATGAGTGCCAAAGGAATGCAAATCCTTCAAACAAAGAAGCTTCTACCAGGTTTGAAAGAAGTGGACTTAGAGTTCTGTGAAGATTGTGTTTATGGTAAACAAAAGAGGGTAAAATTTCAAAAATCAAGAAATGAAAGAAAAAATAAAAAACTTGAGTTGGTTCATTCTGATGTTTGGGGTCCTGCAAGTACACCATCACTTGGTGGCTAATTGTACTATGTAACATTCATAGACGATGCGACTAGAAAAACATGGGTTTATGTCATGAAGAATAAATCCGATGTATTTTCCATATTTCAAAGGTGGAAAGACTTTGTGGAGAATGAAACAGGTACCAAGGTTAAATGCCTCAGATCTGACAATGGAGGCGAATATTGCAGCCAAGCTTTTGAAAGCTTTTGTGCTAGCAATGCCATTCGGAGGCAAAGGACAACCCCAAGGACACCTCTTCAAAATGGGTTTTCGGAAATGATGAACAGGACAATCATGGAGCGAGCACGAAGCATGCGACTACATGCAGGCCTACCGCTTGAGCTTTGGGCGGAAGCTATAAGTACATCTGTGTACTTAATCAATCGGTCACCCTCAACGGCATTGGATGGGGAAGTTCCAGAAGAGGCATGGACAGGTAAACCGGTGAATTATGCATTTCTCAAAGTGTTTGGGTGTGAGGCTTTCATGCACATAGATAGAAGCCTAAGATCAAAGTTAGATGCAAAGTCCAAAAAGTGTTTCTTCATTGGCTATGGAGAAGGAGACTTTGGGTATCGCCTATGGAATCCTGAAGATGGTAAAATCTTAAAGAGTAGGGATGTAATTTTTAACGAAAAAAATATGTACAAAGATTACTTGGAAAGAAAACAAACAAAAGAAAGAGGTGATGAGTACATGGAGCTTGAGGATGGTGAAGACTCAAGGACTGCAAACAGTGACAATGTGCAACAACGTCAACCAAATGAGGAGCCTCAACCTATTCCCCGAAGATCTACAAGAGCAAGTAGACCTCCAGAAAGGTTTGTTCCTTCCTTCAACCATCTCTTGATCTCAGATTCTGGAGAGCCCGAATCATATGAAGAAGCTATGCAACATGAATCCAAAGAAGAATGGACGAAGAGCATGCAAGTGGAGATGGACTCACTACATCGCAACCAAACATGGGAGTTGGTTGAGTTGCCTAAAGGTAAGCGGGCACTTCAAAACAAATGGGTGTACAAGCTAAAGGAAGAAGAAGGTGGGAAGAAAAGGTACAAGTCTAGGCTTGTGGTAAAAGGTTTTTCTCAAAAGAAAGGTATTGACTTCAATGAAATATTTTCTCCTGTTGTAAAAATGAACTCAATTAGGCTTGTCTTAAGCCTTGTGGCTGCTCATGATCTAAATCTCGAGCAAATGGATGTAAATACGGCATTCCCTCACGGTGACTTAGAGGAGGAAATCTACATGCTTCAACCAAAGGGGTATGAAGTAAAAGGTAAGGAGAAAATGGTTTGCAGATTAAAGAAGAGCTTGTATGGTTTAAAGCAAGCATCAAGACAATGGTACTTGAAGTTTGATCGATGGATGTTGGATCATGGATTCACAAGATGCAATTGGGATCACTGCGTCTACACGAAGAATTTGGGAGATAGGAAATTCATCATCCTAATGTTGTATGTTGATGACATGCTGATTGCAAGTGCTAACATGCAGGACATCAAAGACCTAAAAGAGGAGCTGTCCAAATCTTTTTCAATGAAAGATTTAGGTGCTGCAAAGAGGATACTTGGTATGAAAATATCAAGGGACAGGACGAAGAAGACAATAAAGCTATCTCAAGAAGATTACATCAAGAAGGTACTAGAAAGGTTTGCAATGCAAAATGCAAAACCAGTTTCTACACCTTTGGCTGGTCATTTTAAACTAACGAAGGATATGTGTCCAAAGACACAAGAGGAGATAGCCTATATGTCTAAAGTTCCATATGCTACAGCGGTAGGTTCTCTAATGTATGCTATGGTCTGGACAAGGCCAGACATTGCACATGCAGTGGGAGTTGTGAGTAGGTTCATGGACAACCCAGGTAAAGAGCATTGGCAAGCTGTGAAGTGGATACTTAGGTATCTAAAAGGGACAACAACAAATGCTTTGTATTTTGGAGGAACTGATATTTTTCTAGAAGGGTATGCTGATGCAGATATGGCAGGTGACAAAGATACTCGAAGGAGCACTACTGGCTATGTGTTCACGGTTGGAGGCACAACAGTAAGTTGGGCTTCAAAGCTGCAGAAAGTGGTTTCACTTTCTACCACAGAAGCAGAGTATGTAGCAATGATGGAGGCAAGCAAAGAAATTCTGTGGCTTCACAGATTCTTAGAAGAGCTTGGATTCAAACAAGACAATTGTGTCTTGTACAGTGATAGCCAAAGTGCTATCCATCTTGCGAAGAACTTAGCCTTTCATTCAAGGACAAAGCACATTGAGGTGAGATCACTTCATACACACTCTTTTGGAAGAGGGACAACTAAAGCTAGGAAAGGTGCATACAAGTGAAAATCCTGCAGACATGTTTACAAAGGTGGTCAACAAGGAGAAGTTGAGCTTTTGCTCATCTTCAATCGGCATTCAAGGATAAGAAGCCAGAATGAAAAGCAGTCACAGGTTTGGTTTGGAGATCAGTCTCCAAGTGGGAGAAGATTAAGTATGGACCCTGATTTACCCTTGTAATTTTCTGTGGTAAAAGCGCACATTTGTCAGGCCCCCATTATGAGGAGAAGCCATCGTGCGTGAAGGAAAATCACTCAACGGAAACCAAAATTTTCACGGACAAGAATTAGGGGCAACTTTAAAGGCCTCGGGGGTGGAGGCCCCCGAGACTTTTTTTTCGCCGGAATATTATGGTCGGCCGGCGGCCGGAAAGTGGTCGGAAAACAACCGGTCGGTTGGCCGGTGGCCGGTAGTCAATGGCCGATGGCCAGTGGCCGGTGGTCGGAAGTCAATGGCCGGTGGCCGGTGGCCGAATTCAATGGCCGGTGGCCGAATTCAAAAGCGGACTTGCTTTCTCAAGGGCGGCCACACATGGGCGGATTGGCGGGTCCGATTTGGACTTATTCGCACAAGGGCGGCTACACATGGCTGTCTCTCATAAGAGAGGGTAGCCCTTTTGGCCTATAAAAGGAGGCCATTTCTACACACATTTCATAGTGTGAAGTTGATGCAACAAGGTGAGTGTGAGGTGGTGAGAGTGAAGCAAGGCGGGAGCTTCATTAAGGGTATAATCCCTTTGTAAATTACTTCTTGTTTTGAAGTACTAAAGCCATTGAGTGGCTGCTTTCCCGTGGACGTAGCCCACATTGGGTGAATCATGTATATCGTGTGTACTCTCTCTCTCTCTCTCTCTCTCTACTCTATAATCTCGTGTATGTAAATCTGTCTCTCTTCATTAAGGAATCTACTCAATTATCTATTTAGCTACGTCTTATTTCCTAACAACAAGAAGTTTAAGGTCCTACAACGAAATGTAGTGGACCGCTTTATTTCAGAGAACTCAGTGCCTGCAAAAGAGATACAAGGCACACTTGATTCACTTGGTGTAAGCAAAAGAGGATATTCGGCTATACAACAATCTGTCTGTTAAGAAGGGTATAAAATCCAAACTTTTACCATCAGCCTCAAGTGTTTGGAAAGAGAGGCTTCAGCTTAACGAGGCACAGGGAGACTATCTTGGACAGCCCTTTCATATTAAAGCAACTTACAGTGGCCATGGAGCAAACATGGCATATGATGAGTTCAATAATATTTTTATGGACTTGCAGATGTTACAGAAGAGAATGGTGGAGTTCTCTCTCTCTCCAAAGAACATTAAAAAACACACATAGACTCTGTCTCTCTCGCTCTCTCTCTCTCTCTCTCTCTCTCTCTTTCTCTCTCTCTCCAAAGAACATTAAAAAATACACATAGACTCTCTCTCTCTCTCATTGAGAGAGAGAGAGAGAGAGAGAGAGAGAGAGAGAGAGAGAGAGAGAGAGAGTCATAAATTTACTATAGGCACGCGGAGAGAGCTGCATTTGAAGAGTCACGAGGGGTATTACATTTTGTGTTAAAACTGGATGAGTGTGAGATTGTTAAAGAGAAAAATCTAGACCGTGTTACGATTACTTTAATGAATAGAGCCCTCTCAAAGTGTCCCAGTGATGATCCTTTGTACTTTAGTGTTCAATCAGAATCTAACATATGGTGGCTTGGTGCGTTTGAGGTAAGCGAGATTCTCAGGTAAGCTCAAATGTTCACATCTACTTAAGTCTCATTTATTTTGTGTTGCAGGTAAAGAAAGAAGATCATGAGATTCTATATTGGGTGTTCCATCAAACTAATATTGCGGAGGTGATTGATAGACAGACTAACCAGGGAGAGGTACTACGTCTAGATGGAAGTGGAGACTTTCAAGTTCAGTGGCATCTTGCAGGTGACCTCAAAACATTAAAATGCATGTATAATTGTGGAATGGGTGCAATGGCAAAGTCGCCGTGTTTGTTCTGCATGGAGCCTGCAAAGGTCATGGACCCAAAGTGGTGGAGAAAAGCTCCAACACGTCACATTGAGGACCCTGCTTTTCGACCGGTTTTGAAAATACCACTTGTGAATGTCCACATCTGTACAATGCATGCCCTTTGTAGAATTGTGGAGAAATTGGTCTACTTATATATCGGGTTGGTTTGGAAGATTAAGAACTCAGCAGAGCGACAAGTAGCTCTGCAGTGCTTAGAATTGGTACTGTCGGATATGGGGCTTCATGGTGGCAATGTGAAAATCCAGTGGGATGAAAAGAGATCAACTGCTGAGAAGGATGTCCCATGCAAACCATCCATCGGTGGGGTGAAGGCACGGAGGTCTTTATCTAAACCCCAAGGTACAAGAGATCCGAAGCTAACAAAACATGGAAAAATATATAACACATCTTATGTTAGCAAGGTAGAGTATCAGAGCTGGAAAAAGCTACATATTGCAGTCAAAGACCAAGAACCAACTACTCGTAACGCGAAGGCTGAGGTTTGGCGATCAATAGACATCCTATTTTTGATGTGTGACAAAGATGACTGGTCACAAGGTGATATGAACAAGTTCAAGGAGAATCTCAACCTTCTCAAAAAATCATTCAACACAGCATGGACAGACACCCAAATTACTCACTACATGGTATTATCATGTATTTGATTCTATTTTATGTGCAACTGTGTGAGTGTAAAACATTCTAACTAATCTGTTTTCATATCCAGCACATCATCTTCAATCATTTACCATATTTTATACAAAAGTATGGGAACCCGACAATATGGAATACCCAAGGGATGGAAAAGTCTCATTATATGGCGAGAAATGCTTATTTCAGGCACACACGACATGGTGGCTCTCGAATCAAGGCTAACAAATTGAGAGAACTATTTGAATGGTTCTATCGTAGAATCATTCATCGAATGCAGGCAAAAGAAGTCTTGGCCTCTTCAGCAACAGCACAAGCCATCAGACATTTACAACAAAAAAAAGTTAAAAGATCAATGGCATACAACAACTCCGGTGCTCGTGAAAGTCAACGAAGGTGGAGAGAGACAATGGTGTATGTGAACCACAAGTGGAGAAAGATACTCTGAGTGGATGACATTGTACAAAATTTATGTAATACATGATCTCATACAATTGCTACTTGAAGTGTATCAAGATTTTGAAGGTTCAATTTTGTTTTTTTGGCACATCACCCTTGTAACGAATCATGAGATGTTTGCCATACTCTAAAAGTTCATCTGGGTTTTGTTTACCAAGAGCTAGTGCCATTGCTGTGTAAGTGTAGTAATACGCTGCCCGACCACCTGTATAGCCCGGGTAGTAACCAAAACAATCTCTAGCAAACACTTTGTCCACAAGAATGACTTTATCTTCACTTTTGGGCAGCACGGGTCCACCCAAGAAGCGTGATAGTGTCTTGAATGTGTAAGTTTCTATTGAACCCTCTTGTGACATGGAATTGTGAAAAACTACTATCGGTGACTCGCAAAGCTTTGAAAGGTACTACGCTAGGGCCGCATCCCTTCCACGATACTCTTGAGTCTGCCGCCGAAGGAAGTCATCCTTGTCAGCAATCCAAGATTGCACATATCATGTCAGAGTAAGTGACAGAGAGAGAGAGAGAGAGAGAGAGAGAGAGAGAGAGAGAGAGAGAGAGAGAGAGAGAGAGAGAGAGAGAGAGAGAGAGAGAGAGAGAGAGAGAGAGAGAGTTACCATGAAGCTCTCATCCTGCAGAAAGAGGTTTTCCTGCCACAGGTCTACAGATGTAGTTGACCCCTAACCTGAATGGTTAAACCAATCCTCCACTTCTTTGTTACTTGTTGATGGTCTTAGGCTTTGTCTTATTGCTTGGAAGGTGGTTTCATCAGGTAGTGCCTCCTTGTATTTTTCAGCTTTCTCAAAGCATCTTCAGAGGCATTCCATTGGATT